>NC_063211.1:24782691-24835191 GCF_017589495.1 Alosa alosa | reverse complement strand
GTAGAGTCACTGTGATCGGCCTCCATGGCTCATGCACCTAATCCCAAATAGGGGAGATTATGGAGCATGCATGCTGTTCTGTAGAGGACATGGGCACTCTTAAGCATACGTGTGCTCTCTTCTGCAACTCTACTAACTTCCAAGGAGACCATTAGTGATCCAGCGTAGTGGAAATCCCCTGTTCTCTATGAATCAGAGTCCAGGTCAAAGGACTAGAATGGAAAAAAAAACTCTGGGCTTTATTGGGGTTATTTATTTATTTATTTATTTATTTATTTATTTATATATATGCATTTGCACATTGTCGATAAATAGTTTCACTCCGTCTTGTTTTCTGTCCCATCAGTATCCAGGTGAATGATCAGATTGTGGAGGTGGACAGGGTGAGTCTGGTTGGGGTCACCCAGATGTTTGCAGCCACTGTGCTCAAGAACACCAGAGGCCTGGTCAGGTGAGAGTCTGTTTGTCATATCTGATATAATACACCACACCATACACACGCAAGGAAAACTAACTTGTGTGCGTGCCAGGCTTGTGCAAAATTCCAGAATTGAATTGAAACTTAAATTCCAATTCAATTCTTGAATTTCACTTGCATTTCAATTGAGGTAGCAAACAGGAAGCAGAATTGCAATTCGAATTGTGCACAACCCTGGTGCGTGCCATCTATTTATGATTGATCAACAATTTATTTGATCTTTTATTAGGCTATTGATATACTAATAATCATTACCCCACATTAACATTAACTAATAATTTACTTAGATGTTTTTATTATTTAGATGTTTTGACAGCCGCCTCAAATACATTTTATGTAGTGTGTTGTGATCCACACCAGAGTCCCTTCTAGAAGCCCACACTTACTGTAAACACACATTTGGCTAAGCCTTACTTTACCCTGCTCGTCTGGTTACATATTGTACAGTGCCATTTGGTCTGTGTGCAGTGAACCAAATCAAGCATTGGTAATCATTTACTGTCTGGGAGGGTGTGGTGGAGAGCATCTACCAGAGATCTTCAGGAATGTGAACTGTGTCATTGTTCAAACAATAACGTCTGCTTCAAAAGATATGAATTCAGTTTGAGGCTATCAGCATTTATGAGTGTACTGTTAAGGTGTGGTGCGTGCGTGCGTGCGTGCGTGTGTGCGTGTGCGTGCGCGTGCATGTGCATGTGTGTGTGTGTGCGTGTGTGTGTGTGTGTCCAAGGGAAGCAGGTCAGTTTCCCTGCCTCACCATGTGTGAGTGAACCTCACAATGCAGGTGTGTGAAAGAGGGAAGTTTATAACCATACTGAATGTTGTGTGACTCTTGCTCCAGAGACCGAGGCTGTGTGTGTCTGGCATTGTGAGTGTATTAATGTTTTACTAGAACTATGTCCCCACCCCATAATACCAGCGCTGGGAGATTACTCCCATGTCCACATGGTCCAACATATTGGTCCAACATTCCCTACTTCCTCCTGCTGTAAACGCACTCCATACCTGATTCATATGACACACTTGATTGGGGATTTTTTATGTATTATTGTTGGTTGTAATGAGTAGTGTGTGTTTGTGTGTGTGTGAGTACGTGTGTACTTCAGCATGCACTATGGGTATTTGTGTTGACGTGTGTGGCCATCTCCAACCCGTACAGCTTCCTTATTGGTCGGGAGCGGTCCGGTGTGGAGAGCGAGGTGGCTCGCCTCATCAGTGAGACCCTCCACCAGGAGAGCACCAGCAAACACCACAAGCAGAAGGAGATCCAGAGCAAGGAGCAGAGGCATGAGGAGGAGGAGGAGGAGGAAGAGGTCCTGGTGAAGCCTGCTGACCTGAAGGTGAGGAGGATGGGGGCCGTCTGCTGTATTTTAACACACCTCCATCTCCGCAGAATAGCCCAGCCACTGTGTCTAGCGGTCCGATCAAACAGGGGCTCAATATGGAGCCTTGTAAATATTAAGATTAAGATGTCGTTGTATGTGCTGGTGTGAAGATGCTGACTACATCTTCTCTGTTTTAGGACACTGTTTTAATTGAATGCGCTTTTGCACATGGCCTGTCAGACTATTAACTGTTAATTGTCTGCAGGTGGGGTAATGGGTTAATTGGGCCACACCCACTCTGGTGCCTTAAAAGGTCCAGGATTTTAGTGTGTGGGGCAGACCGATTGAGATGTGCAAGTTGATATGTAATAATTGTAAATGTAAAAATTGAAATGTATGTCCATTTTAGAACAGTTTGTTAAATTAAAAAAGACTGTTTTCTACAAACAAATATCTGGACCGTGTTTAATCTTTTAAAAATGCAAGATGGTGGACATTTTTTTTCACAGCTGGATAAGCACAAAGTGGCATCTTGGTTTAGCTAACAGTTGATCAGTCACTAACTGTCACAGTTCTCAACCCTGTGAGTGCTAAGGTGCATTATGGCACAGATATACGTTGTTACAGTAAAAACAGTACACAATGAGATGGTCTATAGGAGGAATATAGTCACAGATCAGCAGCTCCAAAAGCAAACTATTTTAGTGCAGGGGCATTGTTCAACCCTGAGACACCTTAGACAGTTTGCAGCCTGCAACGTAATCTGATAGCTTGCATCCGATTTTTGTCAATGTCCAACAAGGGCTCCCCAAAATATAGTTTTGTGAAAGCTGTTTTCACCTGGTGTAAATCCTGTGCTTATAATGAACACAAACTTTGTGTGTGTGTGTCTGTGTGCCTTGTCTACAATCACTCAGAGAGGACACCATGAGGAAGGAAAAGATGAGAAAGAAGTGGATGAGGAGGAGAGGAGGCAGGAAAAGCATGATGACTTGGACAGCGAATGGACTCTACCTGAACACCTCCATGCCACTGAGCTGGGAGAGAAATATAAAGAGGTACAGGAAGTGAATAACACAGATGTATTACAGTACAGTTTTCATTATTTCTGCATGAGGATGAAGACCAAAGAAGGGGATAGGAGTGCTCTCATGCAGTAGTCCCTTTATCTGGCCATATTGTCCTTTTTAACCAAATTCCAGTTAGTTTGCAACTGATGTCGGGCTGTGAGCTTGATGAAGAACTGGGCATATGGTCTTTACAGCTTGAATGGCAGTGCACAAGTACATGCTCTGACATTGTTTTTAATGTTGATAGCAAGCTACAAGAGATCGTTTTACATGTTTTGACATTTTTGTTATGTGGTTGACATGTTTTGTTTTTTGCTTCCAATAGCTCAAAAACAAGCACATCACCACCGTAGCAGAGCTGAGAGAGATTAAAGAAAAGGTAAGTGACTGTTCAGTTCCCCTTCTTTTTTATTCATATAAAAACAATTGCTGCCATAAACATTCTATTTTGTATGATTATCATGACTCATGACATACATGCATTGTCTTATCCATCTAGCTGACATGTTTATCAAAAGGGACTCAGTACAGTACAGAGTAGATGTGCATTTGTATCAGTATGTGTTTACACAAACCAATAAAGATTCTTTGGGATCTCATAAAAGAACGCCAGGGGAAAAGATAGCTTGCTAGCAAAGTAGGAAGCAGGAACTGGATGTGGATATTCCCAATCATAATGATGTTCTGGGACACACTTTCGATACAGTTTTGATTAGGATTGTTTATTTCAGGAACCCCTTTCTCCCAAGTGACCTAATCAATTAATATAAAAGTGGGAAACCATAATGCTGCCAGACACTATCAAAATGAGCTAAAACAATGGCCGTACCATCAGCACTACTGCTGCTGTTAACAAGCTAGCAACAACAACAACAACACTGTTCTATTTGCTATATAAGGTGCTCAGTGTAAGCTGCCCTCCCTGCAGATGCGCGTGTATGAGGGGGAGAGGGTGTCCTGGGAGCAGCGGACAGCGGACCTGGAGGAGCGGTGGCAGGCGAGCATGGAGCGGCTGCGCACGCTGGAGGGCTACTGGCAGGAGTCGCAGCGGCTTTGCGAGACGGTCAGCCAGAGCCTCAGCCAGGCCCAGGCCCAGCAGCAAGCCATGGAGCTCCGCTACAGCGACACCCAGAGCCAGCTGCAGGAGCACGAGAAGAGGTGAGCGTGCTGACAAACACACACACACACAAACGCACACACACAATCAAGTGTTTTGTTTGAGTTTATGTCAAGCTTATAATTCAAAAAGTGTCTTGGGGTGAAACGTTTTTTGTGTTTTGCACTTTATTTGCTGCCTCGGTCAACTTTCATAAAGTTCTGTCCACCCGGACTACCCCAGTCTCAAATCTAGCCAAGCCCTTTTGAAATATTAATCAGTGTGCCGGCTATTTTTATTTTTGTTCAAATGCCTGTGTTTCTCTGCGAGGTATTTTTAGCTGCGTCTAATGGCCGTTTGTTGTGTTGGCACGGCAGAGCGGCTGAGTTTGTGCGGCGGGAGGAGGAGCTGAGGAGGCTGCTGGAGGAGAGAGAGAGAGACTTCCAGAAGAAAGTGGAGAAACTGCTGGAGCAGGTAGGAGGCTACCAGACACCGCTCAGATGTAGGGGAGGGTGTGTAACATATGTGTGTGGTGGTGGGGGGGTATTGGAGCAGGTACAAGCCACAGTTTTGATGGGTGTGGGGTGTAGGCTCACACTGTTCTGTCATAAGATTGTGTGTTTGTGTACACACACACACACACACACACAGGTTTTGTGAGGGACTCACAAATGCAGGGACGCAGAGACTTACAAATACATTCACACAGATGCCTGGTATTGTTCATAACTCACACACTCATGAGTGTGGGAATGTGGGCAAATATGGTCCTACAACCATCTGAGCCTGGAGTCAGGGGGCCTTATGAGGCAACTCCTCCCATATATCAAGACTGTTGGTTCCCTCTCACATGGCCATGTGTATCTTATGACCACTGGGAAACAATACTGTTATACTAGCTGTGAGTAAAAAACAGACTTACCAATTGCTGTCTTGTTATTGGACCCATCCACAATAATTTACAGTGATTAAAATGCCATAGAGGAAGGTTAGAAAAGTACATCCTTTGCCACAAAGTCACCACGCAACACCTAAAGGGGAAAAAAAGGAAAGTGTCAGATCAAGTTAGACTCTATAATGAAAATGTAATCGTCATTGCATGAGGAAAATTAAGGTGTAACTGGTTATCGATCGCCTTGTTGTCCTCTTTCTTTCTTTCTTTCTTTCTTTTGTTCTTTCTTTCTCTTTCTTTCTTTTTCTTTCTTTTGTTCTCATTCATTCACATTCATGCTTTTCTCATTCATTCTCAATTCAACTAAGTTTAATTGGCATGACTGTAAAGCAATGTAATGGGCATACAATACACCAAAAATGTAAAATTTGTAAAGAGGAAATATTTGACCCCCCCCCCCCTCCCTGCCCCTCGTTTCCTCTCCCCCCACCTGTGTCTGCGTGCCCCTAGATGGCTGTGTTGGAGGGCAGGGACCAGGTGGACCAGCAGCCCCCGGCTGAGCTCAGGGTACCGGGGGAGGAGAGTCGGCTCAGCAGCCCAGAGTCTGGAGCCTCCGACCGGAACGGCCT
This sequence comes from Alosa alosa, assembly GCF_017589495.1. NCBI lineage: Eukaryota > Metazoa > Chordata > Actinopteri > Clupeiformes > Clupeidae > Alosa > Alosa alosa. The sequence continues at coordinate 24,829,701 of NC_063211.1, read as the reverse complement.
CTCCACCGACGAGCCCATCTCTGGTAGGTCACCTCTGTGCCCTGATTAAGAGATGTAAAAGACTAACCTGGAAATATAAGCTGGCGTGGGACTGCTGTTGAAGTGAGTTGCAGAATGAATGAGCATGAAGATGGTGACAGTGTTTGTATGATACAGAAAGACTCAGTGGAGCTAGAAGAATGAAGTGATTGAGAGAGAGACAGCTGGACCTCCAGAGTGAGACCGACAGTAAGAGATACAAAAGGAGAGAGAGAGACAGACACCATGTGACAGTAAGAGAAAGAAACTGAGAGAAGGACAGAGAGAGAGTGACAGACAGAGACATGAAGAGAGGGATTGAGAGGACACAGAGGGACATTGAGAGACAGGAAGACAGAGAGAGAGAGAAGGAAACAGAAGAATGTAGAGAGGCAGAGACCGATAGACAGACAGAGAGAGAATCTAGAAGGGAGGAGTGAATCCATCCTCTCCCGACCTCCTCAGATCCAGACTGGGGTGGCGCGGTGCCGGAGACCCACCGTCTGGACTGCAGTGCCCATCGGGCCAAGGCTCAGCTGGCCCAGAGATCCCGGCGCCAGCGCCCGTCCAGACACAAGCTCCGCGAGTCGGCCCGCAAGTCTCCCGGCCAGAACCAGGTCAGACATGCTCCAGAACTTTCTATTGTCCACTTACATGTTGTAGACATGCTGTCCTGACTGGACTCTCTGATGTAGAGAAACAGACAGTGATGTTCTAATACCCTGGAGAAGAAACCTGCATCTTGGGGGGCAGCCGTGGCGTACTGGTTAGCACTTCGGACTTGTGACCGGAGGGTTGCTGGTTCGAACCCCGACCAGTAGGGGCGGCTGAAGTGCCCTTGAGCAAGGCACCTAATCCCTCACTGCTCCCCTGCTCCTCACTGCTGCTGTTGTTGCAGGCAGCTCACTGCGCCGGGATTAGTGTGTGCTTCACCTCACTGTGTGTTCACTGTGTGCTGAGTGTGTTTCACTAATTCACGGATTGGGATAAATGCAGAGACCAAATTTCCCTCACGGGATCAAAAGAGTATATATACTTATACTTAGAACCCTTAATGTTGATAATGTGTCAACCCTCTGATGTTGATGATGTGTCAGTCTTACTGTACCACTTAACTTCGAAGGCCTTTTATGCCAGCAAAAAGCTTCTCAGTTTAAAACATTAGCATTAAAGGCATTTGCGGACAGAAATAATAAAGGTTCTAGAAAGATGTTCTGAAATCTTAACTGTCACCGTACACCGTAGTGTACCTGAATATACTGTAGATCTAGACTAAGGATGGAGGTGAAATATGTTCTCTGGATCTAACTTAAACCATTAAGTGTTTGTCATACCATATGAATGAATATGAGGTCATTTGGGAATTTGGGATCCCACTAGCTATGACATGTAAACACAAAATTAGGATCAGTGACCATCTCTTACCTACGTGTGTGTGTGTGTGTGTGTGTGTGTGTACAGGAGCCAGAGGAAAGAGCAGATGTGGCAGTGGAGTCCAGCACTAAGCGGAGGTCCCTCCTGGAGAGCCTGTCCCTGCCCGTGCCCATCCTGACTCTTGAGGGGGCCGCCACCGGGGGGGACACCAGCAGCTCTGCGTCCCCCCTGCCCTGCACCCCCCACGGCAGGGCTCCACGCGAGGCCAGCCCCAGTGTGTCGCCCCCAACAGACGCGTCCACCCCCCACTCCCCCTCCAGCCTCCTGCAGAGCCTCAGGAGCCGCCGCTCCAAGAGCAGGGACAAGAGCAAGGCCAGCAAGAGCAGAGGTGTGTGTGTGTGTGTGTGTGTGTGTGTGTGTGTGTGTGTGTGTGTGTGTGTGTGTGTGTGTGTGCAGTGTTTCCCACATAATTGAATTCCATTTGTGGTGGTTGGTTTGCAGAATTAACTTGAACACAACAGTTTTTAACAAATTAGCACAGCGCGGTTATGATGCTAACCAGATTTAAGCACAATTTAGTACATCCTGGAAATCATTGTCAAGTCGGCTTTATTGTCAATTTCTTTACATGCACTGGTCATACAAAGATTTGAAATTTCGTTTCTTACTTTCCCATGCAGACATATACATACTTTAAATATAGACATAGACATACTTTAAATACAGACATAGACATACTTTAGACATAGACATAGCCATAGACAATAAAAAATAAAAATATACAGACATTAAAGTGCGAGACTGAAATATAGAACATATATCAAAATATAGAAATATAGAATATATATAAAAAAATAGAGGTAGTTGTGTTGTATATTTACATAGTCCTAGCGTAACCTTCTGACAGAGTAGTAGTAGCAGCAGCATTGTGGCAGAGTGATAAATAACATTGATAACATTTACATGAAGTTTAAACTTGTGCTTGTGTGCACTGTATATTTACATTGATTAGGGTTAGGGTAGACAGGATCCTAGGTTCCTGGCTGGCTGGTTGGTGGGGGGGCTGTCAGTGATGGGAGAGTGGGTAGAGTGTTCAGCATCCTGATTGCTTGGTGAATGAAGCTACTTGCAAGTCTGGTGGTGCGGGAGCGGAGGCTCCTGTACCTCGTTCCAGAGGGCAGGAGGCTGAACAGTTTGTGTGCAGGGTGGGTTGTGTCCTTGACAATCATTAGTGCTTTGCGGGTGAGGCGGATGGTGTAAATGTCCTGCAGGGAGGGGAGTGGTGCTCCAATGATCCCTCTTAGCTGTGTTAACAATGCTCTGGAGGGTCTTCCCTGTCTGATCTGTGCAGCCCCCCCACACTGTGATGCAGCTGGACACGATGCTCTCTATGGTACCTCTGTAGAATGTGGTCGTGACGGGAGGCGTGGCACTTGCCTTCTTCAATTTGCGCAAGAAGTAGAGGCGCTGCTGGGCTTTCTTCGCCAGTGATGCTGTGTTGGTGGTCAAGAAGAGGTCGTCGCTGATGTGCACCCCCAGGAATTTTGTGCTGCTCACTCTCTCCACAGCATCTCCGTCGATGGACAGTGGTGGCAGTTGTTTGTGGCCTCTCTGAAAGTTGACAACAATCTCCTTGGTCTTGCTGACATTCAGCAGGAGGTTGTTGTCTTTGCACCATTTGGCCAGCAGGTCTACTTCTTCTCTGTAGTGAGCCTCATCGCCCTTAGTGATGAGGCCCACCAGTGTTGTGTCGTCCGCAAACTTCACCAGATGGTTGGAGCTGTGAGTGGTTGTACAGTCATGTGTTAGCAGTGTGAAGAGCAGGGGGCTGAGCACACACCCTTGCGGGGCCCATGTTGATATTGTGGTGCGCCGCCACAAATTAGTCAATGTATGGGAAACACTGGTGTGTGTGTGTGTTATTGAGTTACACGTGTGTGTATGTTGTTGAAGCTCTGTAATGATGCATATGGTGTGAGGAGTCTGACTGAGGCGTCTGTTTCAGATGAGGATCCTGACAGCTCTTCCTCTGGGAAGTCCAAAAAGAGATTCCCAGATTTCAGGTGGGTTTGCTCAAGCCGAGTGTGTTTACTGTATGGCTGAAACAAGGAAAACAACATGACCTGTCTGACTTATACTGTGCTACTACGACCTTGAGTCTGCCATTAGTTTTGTATTCATTAGCATTTAGTAATCAGTAAAGGCCACTGGCAAATGAAGCATCATTCCCCTTATGTCTGGGCTCTTCTGGAATGTTCTTATTCCCTTCAGTGGCCTGAGGAAGTCTGGGGGCAAAGGTCGCAAACAGGAGCGGGACGCTCTGCGTGGATCCCTAGAGAGCAGGTATGTCGTGAGTGAGGCACCTTTTCCTGGAAAAGCGATGGGCTACTGGCCACTTCCACTCTTGATGCTTCCTTCCTTCCTCTCGTTTTTATCTTGGCTGCACTTGCTTTTTATAGCCGTGCACTGCTAATGTAGGGTCAGCGTTGGCCATTATCCCAACCTGAACTCCCAGAGCAAAATCCACAGATGGAACCCTGCGCAATTGAGGCAGTTATGTAACTGCCAGCATAATTTATTTCTTTTCCCGTTAGCATATGAGTGATACTCTGAACGTTTTTACGAGTTGCCTTTTCAAGCTACACTCTAGACACTGTCTGTGTGTGTGTCTGTGTGTGTGTGTGTGTGTGTGTGTCTCTCGGCAGGGGCTCTGGGGACCTGCTGGATGTGTCCAGTGGGAACATGTCCCCCACGGGGTCAGTGTCCTCCGTGCCCTCCTGCATGCCCTTCTCCTGGTTCGGGGACAAAGAGCGGGAGCGGGAGAAGGACAAGGAGCAGTCCCTGTCCAGCTGCAGCCTGCCCCACACCCCCACGGACAAACACGTCGACCGGTCAGCCCAGCGGGAGAAGGTGAGGGAGATGGAGAGTGGGAGGGAGGGGTGAGGGGTGAGAATAGGAAAGGGGAGAGGAGTGGACAAAGTGCTCAGGGGTCACTTTCAGTTACAGCCAACTACACACACATATACACACACACACACACACACACCCAAACACCCAATGCCCACATTACAAACAGACCATACTAGTAGAATACAAACAGAAATAGAAAGAGGAAAAGTAAGAGATGTAAGAAAAAGTGAGACAGACAAATCCCACCCTGCTGCAAAACCAGACAGATCAGTGATTGAGAGCCACAAAAAAAGATTAGCCCTGTAGCAACCCTGTGCCATTATCATTGGCAGCCATCTTATTCCTATGTATTCTCTCTTGACTCTCCTGCACAGACCAACTTATCATGGCACTCTCTACTGTCTCCCTCCTTAGAATCGGTATAGTATAAGACCTCAAAGAGCAGGAGCAAAGCACTTAGAGAGATCTTTAGAAGAGCTACTAGACTCTATGTCACATCACCAGTAGAACTTTAGACTGATAACCTGGCAGCCATGTACTAACGCTAGTTTAGTTTGTACTAGAGACCCTGACTACACCTGGCATTAAATATGTTATGTTTTATCTGGACCTCACATAATGTCAAATGGAGAAGCAAAAATGTGTTTGATTTTGGTATGAAAGAGACACAGATGATCTGAACTGATGCCTGTGCTCTGCCTATGGCGATTGGTCATTAATGTCTGTTGTAAACAGGGACACCAGATAGCTATATACAAGGATCTGCTGTTTCAATAGACAACTGGTGACACATACTAGATTTTGAGAAATGTATGTATACAGCAACACTGACGTGGACAGAAATGACAAAATATACAGTATATAGATTTGAGTCCGTGCATTGAGGCTTTTTGTAGTTATTCAAAAAATTAGAAACTTTGATGACTCTTCTTCCTTATGAAATGTAGGCCTTTGCACAAAAGTAAATTTTAACATAACAGACAGAAATGGCTCTAATTGCAATAGAAATAGTTGTGTGGCAGAAGTGGCCCTTTACTGCAATCACTGCGTGGGTATATAATGCATGCGTTTATAGTTTTCATTCCGACTAACAATGTTATAGTTAGCAATCCTCTTATTCAAAACGAGCATCAAATCTAACTCAAGCACTCAATATGAACTAAATAGTGTGCTAGGCCTGTGCTAACACACGTCTACTAACCTGGGGAATTGGTAGAAAATACCAGTGTCCTCACTGGACCTCCGTATGTGTATGTGTGTGTGTGTGTGTGTATGTGTGTTTTTGTGGGCTTGTTTTCTGTTTTTGTGTGTGTGTGTGTGTGTTTGTTCTTTGTTCTTTTCTGTGTGTGTGTGTGTGTGTGTGTGTGTGTGTGTGTGTGTGTGTGTGTGTGTGTGTGTACTGTATGTATTGGAGCTCGTTGCAGAGTCTCTCTGCGACTGACGAGTCCAACCCCAATAGCCCGCGCTCTTCCCTGGCAGCTCTACTGTCAGACCGCCGTCCGGCAACACGCTCTCGTACCCTCGCCTTCTCCTCCAGCGAGGTGAGTGACCCTGGAGGGGGCCAGGGGGAAAGAGGTCATGGCCATTATGTGGGGAGGGTCTTCTTATGACCCTTTGACCTTTCCTGGTGGTGCTTCCGGTAGAGCATGTTATATGAAAAAGTCGGGACCGTAGTCATACATGGAAACGGTGTTGTTCGGGAGTAGACTGTCTTTGTGTGTTTTATTTTCTTTGTTTTTCTGTGTCCGTACTCTTGGTGAAGGATCATTTGAGAACTATAGGTGAAAAGAAAACCAAAGAATGCAATCAAAACAAATCCTGCAAAGGGCTTCTGAGCTGTGGAAGACAAGCAGAGTAGACCCAGATGTGTGTGTGCAAGTGCAGCTCAAGTGATCCTTTAGTCCTCTAGCCTGCATGGCACTAGCTGTCATAAGAGGGATACTGAAGAACATACATGACTTGATTACTGCTGCTGTGCAATGCATTGATTTTTTTTTTCAGGCAGTATATGTGCACATGCTAAGGTATGTGTGCACAAACACACACACACACACAAACAAACACACAACCATACACACACACTTTATACACTTGTTGGGCAAGCTTTGCTCCACCCTGCTTGAGAGGAGCATTGTCTCAGGTAACATTGTTTGATGAAAGAGCTGGGGCTTGTGCCAAGGTTAAGGTCTGCCTGTTATCTCTTAGAATGCACTTAACAACACATGAGATTCTGTCCTATGCACCTCATACCACCTCTATATTTTCCCAATCTCTCTTTCTCTCTCTCTCTCTCTCTCTCTCTCTCTCCCTATATTCCTGACCTAATTTTCTCAGCTGATGGCTGTTCTAGATATGAGGCTATCCTAATTATCTCTCTCTTTTATTCTGCTGTTGTGTCTGCCAACTGTCATTTCACGTGGATATTTACCATCTCCCCTTCACACACAATTCAGGCACACAATGCCTCCTGATGAGCTACATGCCCCCATTGTAATGTTAAAAATAGAACCAGGATGTGTTTACTTTCTGCCTTATCTGATCTGCATTATTGCTGTACAGACACTGTTAAATGGAGTTAATAACATTTCTTTGTGGATTTTGTTTTTATTTTCAGACCTTAGATGATGACCCTCCACCAACAGGGAAGGGCTATGTGTGGCAAACCCGCCCACTATCAGAATGGACCAGTCAGCAGGTCTGTCAGTGGCTGATGGCCATGAACATGGACGAGTACATTGCCGAGTTCACAACCAGAGGTGTTGACGGACAGAAGCTTATGAATTTGGACAGCAGCAAGCTTAAGGTTTGTGCAACACCTGCTGAAACAATGACATGAGTCGACAGCACCCTCTGCTGGAGCTTTCTGAACAAAACCCTTATTTGATGTGAGCTGTCATTTCTACAGTAATACTGCCGGACAGGGAATGCCACTAGAACGGTTGGAATTCTACACCAATTTTGAGGAATTAAATCAAATCAATAGCATTTGAAATTTTAGTTAATTGAAGTTGGAAAAAAAAGAAAAAATGGTGTCAAGATTTATAAAAATGGATTGTCGGGCAGTCGTGGCCTACTGGTTAGGGCTTTGGGCTTGTAACGGAGGGTTGCCGGTTCAATCCCCGACAAGTAGGAACGGCTGAAGTGCCCTTGAGCAAGGCACCTAACCCCTCACTGCTCCCCGAGCGCCGCTGTAGCAGGCAGCTCACTGCGTCGAGATTAGTGTGTGCTTCACCTCACTGCTGAGTGTGTTTCACTAATTCAAGGATTGGGATAAATGCAGAGACCAAATTTCCCTCACGGGATCAAAAGAGTATATACTTATTTACTTATACTTAGAGATATACACTGCATTAATAAATAAATGAATGACTGTAGTCAAATTCTTTAGTTGCGGGGGGGACTGTGGCACGGCAAAAAGGAATAGTTGGAGTAGTTGGAGTAGTTGTTCCTCTGCTCCTGCATTCCCATACCTGCAAAAATAACTGATGTATTTTTGTTTCAGTGGTTTTGAGTCATCAATGAAATCTGGAACTTAATTTGATAACAATAATATATAAAATGCTTTGGTTGCAGGAGCTGGGAGTGTCCAGTCACCGGGACCGCTCCACTCTGAAGAAGAGGCTGAAGGACATGAGAAAGATGCAGGAGAAGATGGACAAACGCCAGGCCAAGAGGGAGAAGGAGCGGCAGAAGGAGCAAGAGAAAGAGGCACGCCGAAGCGGCGCCAGACCTGCCAGCACTGACTCTGCCTGCTGAGATTGTCCAGCGACCTTTCTCTGACCCGTACACTTGACCCCTGACCCATGACCCGTGCCCTCTGTGTGTGCACTTGGTGACCTCCAGAGGATGCTGAAAATAAGCATGACTTGCCAGTGTCCACTGATCTTGCCGTCATGTGGATGAAGCAGGTCATTTCATAGCATCACGAGCGAACCCGTGAATTTGTGGTCCAAAAGGTGATGAGCGCAACAGCCTGTAGTGCCTGAACTTGCTAATGATTGGATATAAGCACTGCATTTAGTCAATGGGGAATGGTACAGAGTAGTTGTTCCTCTGCTCCTGCATTCCCACACCTGCCAAAATAACTGATGTATTTTTGTTTCAGTGGTTTTGAGTCATCAATGAAATCTGGAACTTAATTTGATAGTCAAGTTTCAACATGTAGGCCAATGATAGTTCCACATTACATGTCACAGGGGAACATTTCCCAATAAACATGATACCAAAAGGACATCTGTGGGTCCAGGAAGAATCGGTGAGCAAAAACGAGCGAGCTCTTATGCACTGTAAATATGTGTTATGTGTATAATGGTGCACATGCTGTCTCATCTGGCCAGGACACCACAAAACAGTAACATACTCTTGCACAGCACTTCATTTCTTTGTACAGTAGAGGGCGCCATTGATGCAGTTTAGTCAATTACCAGAGGTCTTCTCAAAGTAGACAAGAGGCAAGAACTGCTGCTAGCACACTCTGGGCACTTTAGTTCACATTAACAGGACTAGAACCAGATTTGGATACCTTACACATAGTACTGGTTTGGATTTGGATCTTCATAAGACTGAAGTACGGACCGCCTGGAACAGTGTGTGCATACCAGGACGTTAATTAGTATGGAGTGGGCACTTGTTAGTGTACACTTTTACAGACATATAATATGTGCATTCTTTTTATGTGTAACAGTTTTAGAAATGGCTGGATGTACATAATTATATTCTTAGTAACAAATGCTGTACATATTCAGGGCTGTAATTAAAACTGAAGCCCTGTTGTGTTGATTAGCAATGATGGCTGTTTTACTTGTCTAATAAATAAAATATGTTTTATACAGAGCTTGTTTTTTTCTTCTTCAGTAAATCAAATTAATTTTCAATTACTGTGATCATAATGTAGAAAGGGAATGGTTACTCTGTCTCAATCTTACTCTGTGCTCTTTTGATATGTTTAAAAGCAGTGTTTCTCAAACTTTTTCAGACCAAGGACCACTTAACAAATAAAAAAGCCTCTAGGACTACCTAGCTAAAAAAAGTAGACCTACAACAGTATATTACACAATAGATCTACTCACTGAACAACCTTGCTTATTGTCTTTGCACCTTGCTTATTGTGTCAGATAATTCATATGATTTAAACTGGCATAGGTTACATAGGCAGTGTTGCAGAACTGTTTGGATACAAGTTGATTTCAAGTTGGTTCAATATTGCAAACAACTCATCTAGCCTATATTATATTTTACCACGTCTGCTCGCAGACCACTTGGGATAGCTTGCTGACCACCAGTGGTCCCCGGACCAGATTTTGAGGAACACTGGTTTAAAGGCATCGTATGGCATTTTATGCCTAACGACTTCTAAGTCCTAGGGTTAGGGTAATTTTACTAAATTGTGCTCTCAATTTAGTAAGTCGTGCGCATGATTTAGTAAATTGTGCACACGATACAGTAAAACGAGCACACAATATACTAAATTGTGCACACAATCTAAAAATAAACGCACAATTTATTCAAATGAGCGCACATTCTCTCAGTATACAAAAATATCTTGCAATGACACCACCTGGACTCCGTACTATATCATTGGTATGAATGAATCTATTTATTTATTAATTTATCTGAGGTGCTGGACCTGCGTTCGGACCGTTCTGGCCCACTTTTACCCCTGCTTGTTAGTCGACATGGCTCCACATTACAGCAGTTGTGTACAATAGAAATACTCCATAACTGCAGGGGGAGCCCAGTAGAAAAAAAACTGCACTGGATACCTCTAATTGGTTTGGATTGCTCATTGTAGCCTTACTTAGACAAAATGTAGTAAAAGTATACACACCAAATATACATGACAAAATGTGTTAGTGAAGAAACACACTGAAAAGCATTTTAAACCAAAAACTCCCTCCTCTTTATTCTACAGATTCACAAACAAAGACAAAGTATTGAAATGACATCCAAGTTCAGAAAAAAGAAATGTGTTTTTTTTGTTTTTTTTGCTTGCTGTGTTGCTGTGTAGTTTCGCATAGTCCAGTTTCCCCCCATGGAATATTGCTTAGCTCTGTGTTCCCTTTACTTTGGTTGAAAACTCAAACAAAAACATTCAGCCACCTTTACCCACCTGCACACATCTGATGCATGTGGATTCCCAGTTACCTACATACAATGTGACACTAGTTGGTTGCGGTGACCTAATATCTGTAGATGTCAGGGTGCGGTGGAAATGAAGCCCTCGAGTCAAACTGACTGTAATGGTCAGCTGTACACTACACCATTCACAGTACCTTCTGAAATTCTGGGTAATTTATCCAGGTAACATGAAATTAAATTGGATTTATTTGGTCATATTAAAGGGAAGCAAACAGGAGGGCACCTTGGAAAATGGCTCGTCCTTATTTGTAGGCAAAATCTAGAAATATTCTTTGTACTTTGGATATAGTCTCCTATCTCTGTGTCTCTATGTGGGATTTGTGTAGGAAAGCACACAGCTGCTTATATGATTAGAGGGTCTTGTTCCTACCTTTTACAAAGTTCATACTACATCCAAAATACTGACAGTCCATAACCACACTAATGGTACAAGATAAAGCTGGAGCATTAGACATAAGGCATTCAAAATCTAAGATATTTACATTCAATAGAAAACAGTCTTTTCTTTTGAGGACAATCAGACAGTTCTTTCTTTGGTCAACACAGCAGACGTACCTGCTGAAAATAAATACATACCGACATAAGACAGTTCAGTTCAAATATATACAAAAATGTATAAAATGTTCCACTCCAAATCTTTTAAAATGTTGGAAAAAAACAATAAAATCTGAAATATAATGGACCACAGATGGAAAGAATTTTAGGTGTAAGAAATTATAACACTTTGTGTACTTAAAAGAAGATAGTGTTAGGTGAGAAGGAAGGACTGTTATGAGTATCCCTTAAGAACAAAAATGAGAAAAAGTTATTTTTCTACGAAATGTTTTGAAATTCATAATCACAAGTTCAAAATGTGCAAATGCAGTCCCTTCCAGGCACAAGGGGAGGAGTTTTTTGTTTTTTTTCAAGGGTGGAGGGGGGCACAAAATTATTAAGCCATTACTGAGTCAAGCAGGAGACAGAATCTTCAGAAAACAAAGTGAGTGTTAAGAGTAGCTCTCATTCTCGTTCCAGCTGGTCATCCACTGCTTCTTCTCCAGAGTGTCTGGTTCATTGTGTCGCTCCTCCTTTTTGATCCGCACCGCACTGTAGCTGGGAACACTATCGTTGTACTTGGAACGTTTGAAAAATCCACACTGCGGAAAAAAAGACAACACTGGGCATTAAGACAAGTATTTATGTGTGTTTGTGTGTGTGTCAAGGACAAGCTTGATTGAAATTTTGTGGACAAAATTTGCAACAAAAAAAAAAAGTGACATCTGCATGCTCAGCATTGAGAGCACAGGTCTCATCAGGTTTGCAATTCAGAGAATGACAGTAGAACTTGAGCTAAAGAGTAGCAGAACCTTAAAGAAGCAAGGAACCTGCAGATAGGAGGTGGAAGAATAAAAAAGATGGAAAAAAAACAAAGCCATACAAAGAACCCATTTCCAGCTGCCCACAGAAAAACAAGCCAGAATCACAGAGCTGGAAACACTGCAAAGGAAAGGCCCCAATCAGAAGACAGCTTCTGCTGGGGCTGCAGTTGGTATCGGCCAATCAGAGCAGAGCTTATTGAAGACCTATTGTATACAAGTATATCAAGCTTTAATCTGACAGGAAACAGTTTGCCCCATGTATGCGAAGCATTCACTTCATTCCTCCAAGCAGCAATCCCCCAACCATATATAAGTCTTGGTTTTCTTTATTGAATGCTGTGCAGGGTAAGAACAAAGCTGTAGGGTTGGCCACCAGTTTGCCCCCTTAGCTGAGGACACAGGAGCCCTGCAGCTGTTACTGAGGCCATTTCAATAACAGCTGGATGCTCCCCAGCTAGCGCCCATTAGCGTTGAGTGTTCGGACACCCCATGCTCCTTTGCTAGCCCAGGAGGACACGTGTTGGTTACCCAGTGCGCTCTCGCTTTGGGTTCTCTGGCCCTCTGACGCACTTCTTAGGCCTCTGAGGTCAGTTTCTCTTTTTCTGAGGGGTCATCATCTTTGTTGCCAAAGAAACCGCACTAGAAAGAATACCATGGTCAATTTGTGACACAACAAATAAAAATGGCACATAATAAACTTTTTTGATTACAACTAGCAAAAACACATAGTGGTGTAATAATTGTCAATACAGAATGACAGAATTTACTTTGTTCTTTGCCTTTTGCCTTAACTTAAACTTAAATTGGACTTGGGCTAAGACAAGAGCAGGTCTATTTCACAGCTGAAAAACAGCCTTCCTCTTGTCTCAGACCAAGTCCATTGTAAGTGTTTAAGTGTTTGTGTTTTTTTTATCTCGCCTTATTTCTCCTAAGGACCCTTTAGGAGAAACAGGCGAGATCTCAATAAGAACCAATGTATTTCTCGTAAGATAAAGAAAAAGACATTTTCGACACAAGACATCTTCCTTTGGGAGAGTGTAGCATAAGACGACTGTCAGTCTCATGCCAAACTACTCAAGTCTCTGTGACAGTGACAACAGTGATGTCATCTTGGTAACTATGGCAACTAGGGCGATCCTCTTTGTTTGTGGTCCCTCACCTTCCAGAGCAGAAAGATGAGCAGGCCGAGCAGCAGCAGGCCCAGTAGGATGGCCACCAGGATGATCCACCAGGGCAGGCCGCCGTGCTGCGCCATGCGCCGCTCAGGGAACACCGTCACACTCGCCTGCACGGCAGAAATCACATGGTTATGAGCTTCATCATCCTTGTAGTCACATCTCTCTCTCTCTCTCTCTCTCTCTCACACACACACACACACACATATGAACAAATATATGAAAAATACATTCATAAGTAAATTCATAGTAAAAAGAACACAGTGCACTGAAAGTAGCCTACAGTTCTGTCCATGAGAAGAGTAAATTCATACCGTTGCACTGGTGTCTGTCAGATCAATGTTCGAGGCCTTGCCATCGACAGTGAGTTTTGCTGTCACCAGGATATTCAAGTAATTCAGGTCGGAATAGTCCTACCAGAGAAAAAAATATTAAACATATTTAAGCATATGTAATACTTTCCTTCAATCAAGTCACTTTCCTCACATTCCTTGACCACACACACAACCTAAACTCTTAGGACACTCTCTAAATCTGAAAGCAAAGATTTTTCATCCAAATCTACAAGTGGCCACATCTAGAGAGGGAATTTCTGCACTTGGATACTCTGGGTTATGTATTGCCTTTAAAAAGCTGCAGTAGGCAAGATTTTTTTGATCATATTCACTGAAACCGACAGTATGCTCCGACAGAACAACATAAATCAGCCGGTTTTAGAAAAAACTTCTACCTCCACCTAGAGCCTGTTATTTGTTTTTCAAAATTCCACAGCTCCCGGTTCTTCTGGTCCAATCAGAGCAGGGCTGTGTGAGATCTGAATGTCAATCACAGTCTGGTGCGCACTGACGAGTACAAACTCGATGAGGGAATGCTCGGTGGTAGTGGGGGAGGGGCATGGGAGTTGTAAACATTCAAAATTTTGGGTAAGTCCCTTCAATCTGTCAGACTTGCCAACTGCAGCTTTAACACACTTTAATACATTAAACACTATTTCACACATTCACTCACTCATTCCCTCACAAGTTCAGACAATGGCTTTCTCCACCATATTAAATTTCCTCATAAAGAGATACATTCATTCATTTATCATCTAACATATTGATTTGGTCTCTCTCTCTCTCTCTCTCTCACCTCGAGGAATGTGCCGTTCCATAGTCGTGCTCTCAATTTTATGACCGCACTACTCCTCATCCCCTGCAGGTGGCACTTCAAGTCAGTGCATCTGGCACCCGTACCACAAGACTGAGGGCAGGGGAAAGAAGCGTTAGGAATGCAACACACAGTACATGCATGACACAGACACAGAGACACAGGCTGAATCATTCCAGACTGTATCCATGTATAAATGTCCACATAGGCAGATTAATAACTGGTAGGGTGTGATTCTCACCAGAGTTTTGTTTTTCCTTTTGTCCGTAAGAAGCGCAATGCTTCCTTCTTCTGCTGGTTTCTCACTGGCTACTTCACGTTTGCCCCTGGTTGGGGAACCCTGGTAAAGAGCATGAAGCTGTTTAACATATACAACAATGGATGACATGCCAGAGAGGAGCTATAGCTATTGAAATGTGTGCAGATTACTATCCAATGCAAAGATCAGTGGTGACATGAATCACTGGCCTACCTACTTTCCGTGAGAATTGCTAACCACAGGTCTTAGGCAGGTCAGGGTCAACAAATAAAGTGGGCAATTTCAACATCATTTGCAACATGTGATTCAAATTATGATAGTCTGAATAACCCTGATTCAATATGTGAATTTCTGAAGGTCACCTTTCAGTTTAAGTTGCCACCCACATTGACATGCATTTGCAGACATAATCCAAACGTGTATATGAGTGTGTGTGTGTGTGTGTGTGTGTCCATCTATACACTGAACATTTATTAATGGACAGGTCTGTATGCATGGGAATGTGTGTGTGTGTGTGTAGCTGTGGCTTGTGTGTCTGTGTGTACGTGCTATTGCTCACCTCTTTCAGTAAGAGTGGGTTGACCTCGCCATCGCAGGTGTTGCTGTCTAGTCCAGTAGAGGTGACGCTCATCAGGTAGAGGAGGTGCTTGCCGATGTCGCCGTTGTCGTTAACCTTCGGCCAGTGGATGGTCAGTGTGGATCTCCCATACGACTGCAGGCTTTTTCCCAAGTTGATTATCTGATGGGGGACAAAGCAGAGACAAAGTCAGCATAGAAACCATCAGTAAACACCAGTGTCAAGCTCTAGTCCACATTATAATTACTGTATTATATGATATTGTTATGATATCATACAGTATCATATTTGTATAACAGGAACACTAATTATGATTATATTGTTTTTTAATAGAAACTGTATATGAGCGTAAAGGGACAAGGGGTAAGTGCAGTAACAGGAGCGTCCTGCTGTCTTACCCTGAATTCGTATTCGATCAAGTTGCCGACCTCACTCTCATACTTCATGGAACTCTCCCCTTTGACCACTCCACTGTAGTAGACCTGGGAGGGCTTGGCCACTCTGAGAGGATGACATGAGCGTTAACACAAATAAGTTGTGGCCTGTCTGAATGACTTAGCCTCAAAATGGGGACGTCATTTGTTTTGTCAGTCACAGACATGTGAAACTACTAAACGAGAAGTGGAACTACTTAAAAAGAAAAGGAACAAAGCATGTAATATGGCAATCAAAACCAGCTGAATGACATCCGAAACAGCTTTTATGCATGGAACATTTATTGTGGAGCGTTTGTTCATTCCAACACAAAGGAGAAAGGCCTTACCCAGTGACTGAGAGAAGCATTTTTATGGCCACATCTGCCCTGGCCTTCACCTCACTTACACCCTGCTGCTGACTTGTGCTGTGTATGAGAGAAAGAGACAGAGAGAGAGAGAGAGAGAGAGAGAGAGAGAGAAGAGATAACGGAAATCATTCATTTTTCTCACCATTTAATCAATCAAAGAGTGAAAAGCCAGTGATCTGATGGGTACATACGTCTTCAGCTTCAGGTCAATCTCCACCTCTGTGGTATTCAAAGAGATGCCTCCGGTGCTTAGAATGATATAAAAGGTCACCTGGGCACAGAAAGAACATTCTAGATTTATTAAGGCTTCTTAAATTACTATTATTGCAGTTATGTCAAACTCAGTGCACAGACTGAAGTGTGCATAAAGATGACAAAACATTTCAGAATTAATTTTAAAAAATGTTACGTGTCTGAATGATTCGCCACTAGCTTACCTCTGAGTCTTTCTTGAAAGGATTACCTAGTTCACACTCTGCCTGTGAGCCATTCTGATTGGCTACACAGACCACCTGCTTATCCTACAATAAAAGAAAATGCCCAATCAGAAGAGAGCAGTAAAAGGACATTCGTCAGAGATAAACTGTAATTTTACATGAATATAATAAATGTGCACTACTCAGTTATGCGTCATCAAAGTCGGTTGTGATTTTCTAAATTTCTAAATATCTGTGGCTTTGTGGCTGGACAACTTATTGTGGTTGGTCACTTGCATGTTTCTGCCACTATGGCTATCTAAAGACCACTGCCATGTGAACCTTCATAATGTAGACTATATTCATGTCATCTCCACACCACTGGACCGCAGTGTTAAGCGCCTGAGCTGCTGTATGGAAACTCACTGTGTTCAGCACTCGTGTGGCCGAGTAAGAGAGGGTCCTGGGGAACGAGGCCACCACGGCTGCTTCATAGGCGTCGTCGCCACCCTTGTTGGTCACCGTGACCTCCAAAGCGATTTCCTTCTGGTCGCTGAGCGAGATCAGCTGCACGCTTCCACGTCTGCAAGCAGAAACAAACAGGAGCTGATACATGTGGTCAGTCAGACCCTCTTATTTACATGCCCAACAGATGGACTTCTACAGATTCTACAGGTTCTAGGATCTATAGAAAACAACAGTCTTTTCCCTTATGGTCCCTTGGTTGTGGAATGACCAATTCTAATTCTAACAATTCTAACAGCTTTGGTATATTCAAATGGATCTTTTTCGGTAACACTTTACTTGACGGGTGAGTTCATAACACATTCATAGCAGCTGTCATAAACTGCACATAAAGCATTCATGACTGTTTCATGAGACATGACTGAACATTCATATCAAACCTTTCATGAATGTGGAAGACAGTACGACGAGAGCTTGTCAAAATAAAAGTCCAAAGTCGCAAAGTAGCATTGCTGTTTTTGGTCCAAACCTCTTACCTGATCATGTCACATCTAAGTCAATGGGCTACTCCAGTGCCAAAAAGACAGAACATGGTCAAGCAAATAATTTTGTGTTTCATAAAAATTAGGGTTATAATACATTTTTGATTAATTAATTTGAAAAAAAATAACTGATTAAAATAAATAGTGCAGATTAATCGATTCCGTATAACCTTTGACCCTAAGCCGTTCTAGTCAGTAACCATTAGACTGTAAAATGAAGGAGAGAGAAGAAAACTGCCTAGATCATTGATTGGAACATTTACTTTTTAAAAACGGCCTGATGGTGTTGATAAAAATAAAGAGTTGATTAAAATAAAGTCCTCTGCAATGTCTGTAGCAAGGAATTTGCATATCACTGGATTTTGTCAACTCTAAAGTCGCACATCAATGCAAAGAAATAGTGTTGACATTGAGGGGAGTGTTAATTTATTTTCATTGTATCCCCTAGGTTATATCTGTGGCCTGAAATGCAATGTATGTGAAAAAAACTTCCTCAGCATAGTAGGTCATATCGTAGATTATTATGGCCATTATTTGAACAGTGAAAATAATGATAAAAGAGTTTTTGAACTTTAATGTCACTAATGCTGATTATTCAATGATTCATTTGAATTTAAATATTTAAAATACTTTCACAGCAAAAATTATCTATGCGTTTAATTTAGATTAATTAATCACAGAGTATGTAATTAATTTGATTCGATTGACAGCCCTAATAAAAATATATTTTTTTATGATGTAACCTTTGCAGATGATTTCTCATCTTTTGCTACTGGGAGTGTCCAACCGTTCCAGGTCACACAAATACGGGTCAGCTGAATGTAGGCTAGTTTACCTCCCAGTGTTAAACTAAGTGATAACAAATACTTCACAACTTGTATAGTAAAGTGACATTCAATGTAATTCATGAAATATTTACAATATTTACATTAAATATTTACAAAGATACACAAATATGGTGTTGGACTTTCAAGTTGTCGTCGTTCTGTCTTCCACATTCATGAAAGGTTTGGTATGAACGTTGAGTCATGTCTCATGAAACAGTCATGAATACTTTATGTGCAGTTTATGAATGCTATGCTATGAATGTGCTATGAATTCACCCGTCAAGTAAAGTGTTACCTCTTTTTCATTACGAATATCATATATCTAATTAATTCATCTAATTGAATCATACTTTGTAAACATTATTAATAGTCATTGTGATAATTATTATTGATAGAATATTTTTTACATTGGTTATTTTTAATAAAAATTATAATTTTATTGTTATTCTATTGTTAACTTCTGTCAATACCAGTAACGTGACAACAGATATAAGCTAATCACATACATATATCACAGATCTTTCCAATCAGCACTTGTAGCTGTCAGGCCATGAATTGCCTCCCCTCCTTCTACCGCCCATCACAACTAACAACTATCCTCATGGGAAGACCCTGAATCTCCTAGTGCAGCAGATTCTATACTCACTTAGGCAGGGTTTTAAAGATGTTTTTGTTTGCTTCACTTGAGCAGAACTGGTACTTGATCTCCAGGTTACTCTGGCATATGTTGTCACTCCCACACCCCTCTTTTACAAAATTCACCTGAATGAGCACACCGAGAAACAAAGTGGTTTACTCTCCAAGTGTCCAGCCAAATGCGCACAAGAAGCATGTACAATATGTCCATAGCTAACATGAATCAAATACATTGATGACCACACTCATTGGCTGCTTGCTGATGTTTTTTACCTCAGAGAGCACACTGGTTGGCTCGTTGGCGTCCAAGATGGGTGTGAGACCCGGAAGTGCCCTGCGCTTGCGACTGCTCTCTTGGATCTCCACAGATACCTCGATGGGAATCCCTCTCAACTTGTCCTTAATGTTGTCCTAAAGGCATGCAGGATCACAAAACCGCCACTGCTCAGTCTCTATGGCAGTACAGCCCTGGCTACTGACCAGACTAACATCAAAGCTGAGAGTAATGCAGTTAAGTTGGGATCTCATACAGACTAGTGTGATTCTGGTATCAGTTTAGTTACAAGTGACGTGACATGACGTGAGGTGACTGAAGAGAGAAACAGAGGAGTAACAAGAATGGATTTGGAGAGAGAAAAGAGGTAGAGAGACAGGGAAACTTCCGGTACCTTCAGTTTGAGTTTGTTCTGAATGCACTGCTTTGCGTTCTGGGCAAGCAGTTTCAAGGTTCCTGTGCTCTCATAGTCATGGTCCGTTGAAGAACGTGTGGAGAACGTCACTCGAGGGGGAAGACCCTGCTTCCTGCGTGCCATATCCGTCTGGAACATATACTTTATCACTGAAAAGAGATGGGTAGAAAGAGACAGAGATGAAGAGAGAGAGAGAAAACAAATACAACACAACCTATTTATCTGGGGTACTATACTTAAGTATGTATATATATATATAGTTTGATTATCGTCTGAATACTGGCATTACTATATCAAAGTCTGTATGTCCCTAGCTGTATATCCACATTCATACTAATTAAGCAACTTTAATTTTAATTTCCGAACTGAAGAGAGAAACAGGAGGAACAAGAATGGATTTGGAGAGAGAAAAGACTTAATCTGATCGGAGACAGAATGGGTATGATTTACACAGTACAGTGTGAGTTTTATGTACCTATTACAGGATTGATTGTCGATGGATTTGCTGTGTACAAGAAGCAGGCTTCCACCTCTAGACTGTGAAGGAGATGAAACAACATCACTATGAGATTGCTGAACACATGAATGAAACATGCTAAGGATATTCACATCTATTCATTGTTTAAGTTCATGATCTATTGCTTAATATATCATATTATATAAAACAATCGATATTTCTGCAAACTTTATTAGGCTAGTTGAGTAAATGGTTAGTTGTTAGTTTGGTTGAGCAACTCACCATATGCTGTCTCCACAGTTATTCTTTGTGAGGTCCAGTTCCTTTGGTGATATCTTCACCTCCTTCTGAAGATTGATGACTGGTCGTGCCCTGGCGAACAAAGATAAGAAAGCGATATTAACAGGATGTGGACTGGAGTAAGAGAGAGAGAGAGAGAGAGAGAGAGAGAGAGTGTGTGTGTGTGTGTGTGTGTGTGTGTGTGTGTGTGTGTGTGTGTGTGTGAGAGTGGGTGAGTGAGTGAGCTGCATCTTTCAGGGGAAATTTCAGAAAATACGATTAACTTAAATCCCAGGTCCTTACCTGTAAACGTATACTGAATCTGACAGAGAGCCAATGGCCAAATCAGGGTAAGCGTTCAGGTCCATGTCCATGTTACCTGCCATGGAGTAGCCAAACAGCTTGACCCTACTCCCTCCAGTCAGAACCTGGGGACAGGTTTTGCACATCGTCGTTAAGAAAAACAACTCTATGATTGACTATAAGTTTTCCTCAACAAAACTCATGAGCTGTGAATGAGAAGGTCATTTACTCTACAACAAACTCCCTCAGTCCCTCTCACCGACTAAATATCTAAAAAGCAAAACTTGAACAAATCTTTCATGCAAAACATCATCATGTTGGTCGATTTCAGTTTCTAAATCAGGTCATCATTTTCTGAAATGAAAGTGGATTAATAAGTGTGGGACGCTGACCTGTGCTGGCTTCACCATGATGCCATCTTTAGCCCCATGATAGATGAAGACCTTCCCTACGCCGTCCCCATCATAAGGTGCTCCAGCTGCCACATCTGCCACAATATAATATAGGCCCACTTTGGTTATAAACT
Organism: Alosa alosa; assembly: GCF_017589495.1. NCBI lineage: Eukaryota > Metazoa > Chordata > Actinopteri > Clupeiformes > Clupeidae > Alosa > Alosa alosa. Next base: position 24,808,819 of record NC_063211.1, on the reverse strand, counting down.
CTTCCTTCAGGATCATCAACACGAGACTCGAAGAAATGTCCCATTAAAATGACATCATCGGGCACCAAGAAGGCGAAATTCGAAGCTGATACAGAACAGACACAAAACAGTACTATCCACCAGGATGTAGTGGCTGGACAACTTGAGTGATTATTGATTCATGACTTCTGTGACTGTTTTATCTATTTCAACACAAAATCCACAGTCTACCCTGACCTACAGCAATATGGGAATAAGCTAAGGCACAAGACACCAGCCGCTACAAACCTGTATAGCCGTCAAGGTTCACATCCCCAATGTTCTCCACGGCCAGTCCAAACATGGAGTCCTTGGGCCCGTCGATGCGGACGGGCTTAATGTTATTCCACGCTCCTTTCTTGTTGATGTAGACGTAGATGGCTCCTCCTGTGTCTCCCTCTTTAATAAAGAACTGAGGCGCTCCAACAACAACATCCAGCCACCTGACATGAGCCCAGCAGGAGACAATGATGTCAAAAAGCCATGTGTTCACTGAACAGTGACAGACAACAAAGCTGTAGTTGTCCTGGCATTCTAATTGGTTTACTGGATGTTACGGCCTAAATATACATACATACATACATACATGGACATACATACATACATACATACATACATACATGGATATACATACCCATCAGCGTTGAGATCAAGCACTGCCACGTCATAGCCGAAGGAGGATGCAAGCCCCTCCCCTTCCAGGATGTGTTCGGTGGACATCGTGGCCGTGTTTGGCTCGATCTTCAGGAACACCACGGCTCCACTGTGATTGGCTCGTGGTGCTCCAGCGACAACGGTCAGATGGTTTTGCTTAGTGATGCCTTTCCCAGAGTCGAGAGAGAAGCCTGCCCACAACACCAAAAAGCCCATCAGCCAATTGAGTTTCAATATGGGAATTTACATGCAGGATCACAAACACATGTGATGTTTTATGAGGGGCCCTCAGAAACTCCTGATCACATTTATCAGCTGTTAATGCTGTGGACTAGCCTGACGAGCCAGACCCACATTAAAATGTAGGGTCTGGGCACTCACCGTTCGCAGTGCTCAGTCCGAGGGGCGGGATAATCGGTTGTCTTTCAAATTCCCTCTGCACGCAATAGGACAGCGATATGAGTCCCATGCGTTTCCACCAGCGGAGCTAGTTGGCCAGTTCAGACTTTTGCCAACTTAATAATAGCTTAACTCGTGTCACACTGTTCGCCAACAACAACATCCATCTTATTTGTTTTCAAGTAGCAGGGGATTCAAGCCAAACCGTTGAAACTCTGCCATCAATCATTATGTTAAGCCCACCTAACGACTCTATACACGATTTGATTGGCCTGATAGAAGTTTAATTTTTCGAGCTCACAAGCCAACGGAGAGTTGCTAGACTAGCCCTGGCAGCAAATGTAATTTGCTGCCGCTAGGGTGCGTCTAGATTAAGGCTAGACCGGAACACGGTCCGAGACGAGACAGCAGGATTTATGAATACTATGGAACAAGCTCCTATACATAAATCAGGAATTTCTGATTGGCCAAAAACTAGAGTGAGTGAGTCTATTTCTACGATGTCTGTTTTCCCATACTCATTGAATAACCTGCAGTACAGGGTTTGAAAAACAGTTCTGACGCCACCTTGTGAACCAAGCATTCTCCATATAGAAATGGTTCTATTTGAAACATTTCACATATTATATCGCATATAATATTCTTATAAGTACATTTAGTAAAATGGTAAGACAAAAAAAAAAACAGTAAGAATTAATTAAACAGATGCAGTGAATTCAAACACATATATAACAACACACAAGATAAGCACAAAACAAATGGGATGCCATGATTCATTCACAGTGATTAAATGGATGTGTATGACTGGGGAAACATCCATAGACCTGGACAAACCTAAGTAGCTACTGGACTTCAGATCCTTCATCCCAACCTGAGAAGGAAGTGACTCATACACAAACTGATCAGAGTCACCAGACACACTTGTCATGAACAGCACACCTATGTACACACGTGCACACATACACACACACACACACACACACACACACACACACACACACACACACACACACACACACACACACACACACACACACACAGAGAGAGAAAGAGAGAGAAAGGGGAGAGAAAGACAAACAAACACACACACCCCACACACACATGGAGAAGGACAGATTGTACAGAGAGACTCTCAAATTGTGTCACATTAGCATCTATCCAGAATAGGTCGGTTTTCTGTCTGGATAGGACCTGCCAGCAAAATAAACAGGGCTGTAGTGAGATTAGAACCTTTCTGGGACTGGACTGAGACTGCTCTTATCTAGCCTAGATTCCTGGGGCATGATGACCTACCGAGGTAACTGCTGGCCGGAACTGGCACCAGATCTTCATTTTGCTGGTTCTCATCGCCCACCTCATAGGGGCCATCATTGAAAATGAACTGATCTGCCAGACTGTCATTCTTCTGTTCCAAACGCACTATGCCTGCAGGGCAGCCATGGTTGGAGTAGGAGGAGGAGGAGGAGGAGGAGGGTGAAGAGATGAGGGAGAGAAGAAGAATGGAGGGAGTAGAAGAGAAGGAGAAAGAGAAGGAGGAGGGGGAAGAGAGAAGAGGAGATGGATGAGAGTGATGGCAGTTGATGGAAAATGGGAAAGAAAACAGAGGTGTTGTGTGAATGGTTTAAAAAAGAAAACAAAACAAGTAAAACATACATAAAAGAGAAAACAGATATGTTGCGTTGTTTACAAAACAAGTAAAACACACACAAAAGAGAAAAAAACGCAGAGATGGAGAAGAGACAAAGACAGCACTAAAAGTCATGAATGAATTTGTATCCAAATTTGAAATAATAACAAGAAAACATTCCATTCAACCCAACATTATAGTCTAAAATAATAAAGGTGATGACACCTGATCTATCAGACAATCCAGAGATGGTAACGCTGTATGAGACTGAGATGAATGGATGGATGCACTGACGCCTGAGGGCAATGGAGCCACTAAAACTAATGTCAAAGGCTAAATGATCCTAAATAACCTATGGGGAAATCTACTTGGGAACATCTATCTATCTATTAGTTATATCTATAGCTAGTCTTTGTCAACTTTTCAGAGGTCCGGTTCCATTCACTCCAGTCCAGAAAACACAGATACAGAAATTAAAATGTTTGTATTTCAGAAAATTTGTTTTGCAGGTTCCGCTCTATAATCTTTGGCATTTCTGTGTCAAACGAAAACTGTTGCTGTGTGCTTGGCAACTAATTCTGCAACATGTCATTGCATCCTGTCCTGTCCTTACCTTTCCAGTTGTAGGCACCCGGCGCTCCAAAGATCAGGTAGTGGTGGCCCCTGGTGAAGGTGGCTGAGATGCCCTGCTGGCAGGAGCCAAAGCGCTCATGGCCTCGCGTCCGCCCACTGCAAAATTTCCACTCGCCGCCCTCGCCATTGCGGTTCGTGTCGATGGTCAGGTCCGGGCCGAACACGTAGCAACGGCCCGTGATGTCACGCGACTCCTGCGAGGTGTTCACAAAATAGCGCTGCTCATAGCGATGGGCACATGTCTTGGGAGGAGGAAGAGGAAGAGGAAGATGAAGAGGAAGAGAGGGAAGAAAGAATAAGAAAAGGAAAAACATTAAATGTAAAAAACTACAATTAGTGACAACATCTCATAAATTAGTCAATATTATTTTGCGTGCATCCATATATTATAAACAGTATATACCAATCAAAAGTTTCGGTTTGCTTAGAAATTTCAATTCCACTCCATTATAGACAGAATACCAGCTGAGATCAGTTGCATTTTTTTTTTTTTATCAGGGCATCAGTTGAACATTGGATGAATGGATGCTGATAATGGGAAATGTAGATATTGCATTAAAGATCAGCCATTTCTTTCTACAACAATCGAGAACCCTTTTGCAATTATGTAAGCACATAATGTAATCTGAAAACTGTTGCCCTGATTAAAAAAACAATGCAAATGATGTCAGTTGGTATTCTGTCTATAATGGAGTGGAACGGAAATTCTAAGTGACCCCAAACTTTTGATCAGTAGTGTATATATGTGTATAGACAGACAGTGTATACAATTTAGATTCAGGACGTGCATATGAAAATGCTCTACTCACCAGAACCTGCCCTCCAGGACCTTGGCTCTGCACAACTACGCCCAACCACTGGTCATCTTTGTTTTCCGATTTTTTATCCACTTCACACACAGGGAAATAAAGTCACATTTCACATCAGACAGTGTGTGTGTGTGTGTGTGTGTGTGTGTGTGTGTGTGTGTGTGTGTACGTGTGTGTGTGTGTGTGTGTGTGTGTGTGTGTGTGTGAGACAGAGAGAGAGAGAGAGAGAGAGAGAGAGAGAGAGAGAGAGAGAAGGGAGAGAGGGAGAGAGTGTTCAATGTGTTTGGGGTCATTTCATGTTCACCTACGTTTTTCATCAAACTGCACTCTGGTACAAGAGGTGCCAGGGGCGTTGATGTCACATGTGTAGAGGCCCCCAGTTTTGGAGGATTTCTGTGCTCCCAAACCGGCTGCCTTGGGTGCACCCACCAGCAGACTGAACACAGAGAGACAGAGATGAGGGGAATAAGAGACGGGGAAGACACATGATGTGACTGACAAAATTATTTAAAAAAGAATATTTGAAGATGGGCTGAATTCAATTATAAAATCAAGTTATATCATTAAATTTAACATGACAATTCCACTGCCAATACACTGAAACGCACACAGACACTACATACCCAACACTAAAGACACTCACTCGCACACTCACTCACTGAATCACTAAGGTCAAGTTACACTGTCTGCTGATGGACCATACGTGTCAATAGAGCACGCATTCATGCTTTTCATCTACTCAGGAATGAAAAGAAGCTCGGGAATCCTTTCTTCCCCGGACAAAAAAGAGAGGGAGCACACAAAGACACAACTCCAGACTCCCCAGACTCTAACTGCAAGGCCCAGTAGCTCTGGTTTCAACCAACTTCTCAAACTCAAAGGCCTCTTTTCTTCTCCTCTGATTGGCTGGCTCAGCAATAGCTTGTGTCCAAAACACTTCACACACATTAAAAACACTACTTTTTTCTTCAGGAAGGCCATGGCCAAAACAGGCTCAAAAGTTGGTGCCTACCAACTACATTACCCATGGTTCAACACCAGAGAGGGAAAGAAGTCTTCAGAATTCAGGGGAACCAGCATGAAGGAAAATGGTTCTACTGTGCAAATCCAACACATGTTGAAAAACTTAGACCAACTGTATCTTATTTTTCATAACCTTTTCAATGAAAACAATGATTTTAAATATTCTCTTGGTACAGTTATAGTACATCTGAGAACTATATAATATAATGCACTATATGTACAGTACAAAAGTACAGTTATACTCACATTAAGCGTGATTACATTAATATGTAGCTTACTGTAACTATGGTTAAACTTCCTCCCCCATCATGTCCTGTTCAATTATGCCTCTGGAGTCCAATCTACAATTTTCTCCTCAAGATTCCTTTAATTAAATGAACATTTGGCTCAAGAATGGATCTCAAAGAAGTCTGTGTGTGCTGTGCTGACTCTCTCTCTCTCTCTCTCTCTCTCTCTCTCTCTGTATGTGTGTGTGTGTGTGTGTGTGTGTGTGTGTGTGTGTGTGTGTGTGTGTGTTTTAGTGTCTGTGTTTGATTTGTTTGCCAGGTCATATTGATCCAATGGTCAATTGCACCTCATCTCCATAAAGCTGACATTGTGCAGCCATTTAAATACACACAGAAACGCAGATAGAAGAGGGGATTCTTCACCCACTCATTAATCCCAGATTCCAGGTTAAAAGTTTAAGTATAGCATCTCACTGAAAATGACACACAGCCACATGTAAGCTAACGAGCATTTGCTGAAGCTAATTGCAAAATCATTCACACACTACCCAATATCACAAATAATCAATACTTCGCTGAGATTTCATTCTGTCATGCAAAAGGCTCCATAATATCAACTTAAGTCCCTGAGCCCTGAAATATTATCCCTAGCTTTTTCAATTCATGTGTTGAAGGACAGGTGTGGAAAGCGGCAATCATGGGATATGTAGGTTTAGACCACCTATTTGTAGTCCTTTCTGTAATTCTGCACCACAAAAGCAGACAACCCCCATCCCCCAACACACACTGGTAACCCCACCATGCTGTTAACAAGAAAGAGGTCTCCAGCACTCCACGCCCCATGGGGGGAGGAGGCTGCCATGGCTGGATAACCAGAGATCAATGGTGGGAAGTTAACAAACTCCCATGGAAAAAAAAAATGATCAATGATGTAGATGGCATGGTGTAGACCGTGGTCTCTTCATCACCTCCACAACCATTTATGGCTGAGGGAGGAAAATATTTTTGGTATGCCAGAAAACGCACTCATTTTAAATTGAGCACACAATTTAGTAAAACATCAATTTAGTAATTGTGTCAACATAATAAAAAATAGTGCGTCATTTTATCTTGTTAAATTTGAGCACAATTTAGTAAAACGCTTTACTAAATTGAGAGCCAATTTATTCAAATGAGCGCACTATTTAGTAAAACGTGTGCACAATTTACTAAATTGTGTGCACACTTTACTAAATCGAGCGCACAATTTACTAAATTCAGAGCACAATTTAGTAAAACGTGTGCATGATTTAGTAAAATGAGCGCACATTCTCTCGATACACAAAAATATCTTGCAATGACACCTTCTGGGCTCCGTAGTTTTTACATGTTCAGAATCCTTTATATTTTGCATGGGGGGCTGGTACAGCTGATCCTGAAAACTCTAACCAAAATGCTCTACCTTATATACCACTTCATCAAAACCACTCCTGCAAAGTCCCGTCAAGATAAGCATCTTCTGACGGAAAGAATGAATTTCAGAAAAGTCAAAGCCATAAGGGGACGGTGAGAGAGAGGGAGAGAGACAGACAGAGAGAGAACAATTACTCTCATTATTTGGGACATCGTCTGTGCTGCTCACTCCAGTCAGAGGAGAGCCCTGAGGCTGCAGCTGATGACCGCACTGAGACATGCGGTGGCTGATAGACTTCAAAATCAGGACAGACACTAAATATTTCCATGGATTTATGAAATACCAGGATCTAGGACTTCAAATGTGGTGCTCAAATCTTTTACAGTGTTACTGTAAGATGCTTAACACGGAGCAGACGATATCACAGTACTTATTAAATGTAATAACAATAAATATTGAATAACTATAAATGGGACAAATATAGAGTATCACAACTCACAAGTGGGACTAGTTTGAGAAGGCATCACTGTTCTATAAGGCTCTGGTTCATTTCAACTTTGGATACTAAGTATAAGATGCACAGTAATGAATTAGATGTCCTTTAGTTAAAGCAATGGCTATCTAACTCCTATAGCTTGTTACAGCAACCGTGCTTTCTGGGTCACCTTCTGGAGACAAGACCACTTCTGTTCTATGTTCTATGTTTAGAGTTGGGGCGGGGAAGAAGACCAAGAAAGAGAGAAGAGTGAGAGAGGGGGAGTGGGCGAACAAAAAGGACAGAAAAAACACAACCACATGATTGTATCTTGATTAAGTTATGTGCACATGCCTTTGAATGGCCATTTTCAAATATCTTTCTCTTTCTGGCTTGCGGTCTCTGCTACTCTAGAGTCTGTGTCATGAAATGAGAGACACAGTCAAGATGTGGAAAAACAGGAATGGAGTAAAGCAAGCTATTATCTGTTACTTAAACAAGAGTGTCGAAGAGAGATTTGAAACCTTTGATACCCTTTGATGTTCCTGGGCGAGCCTAACCCACACAGTCTACAGAGAGAGAGAGAGAGAGAGAGAGAGATAGTGAGAGAATTGTGTTAGTTGAGCTTCAACCTCGAATTTAGAGAGAGAGAGAGAGAGAGAGAGCAGATGGGGGTGAGATTCCATCTGTAATTGTAGTTGGACAGTTCATCTAATTCAGACTCAATTGGTCTTTTTCCCCCCCTCAGTCAGCTAAACTCATCCACACATGGCACACCCATGCCCCCACAGCCTTACTCAAAGCTCCTCTCCTGCCGTTTTATCACACAACACAATGCCACTGATTTCCACACGTTTGATAGAGCAAGCAGTTGGCATGCTGACCACAGGAATGAGCACCAGACTTAGTGCCTATGAGCTGGCCATAGACTGAAAGCGAGCAGCTTTGAGAAAAGCAACAGCTTGCTGTCAACAATGACATATGGTGGCTCTGTGAATAAGGGTATACCAAGAAAACATGAGACCAGGGGTCTAGGGTTGGGCAATGATTCATTACACAGTCATGCAGCAATGCAGTGTTGGACACAAGCAGCTCACTAAAACCCAACTATCCAACCTTAACCATTTATAAAGTGGCGTGCACCTTTGAAGTAGGTGTATTAGTTCTATCAGTTGATGTGGCTGCAGTAGGCCTACATTCTTCCCAATGGGAGAGGGGTGGCAGTGGCAGGTTTAGCAGAAGCACTCTGGCGCTAATTCACCAGGGTCATGGTTCACATTACTGATTCATGAGTTATGACTCCAGATGTGGTTCATTCCTTTCAAGCCTTCAAGTTTTTAAGACATGTAAGTACATGGCACACAGACACACAGACACACACACACACACACACACACACACACACACACACACACACACACACACACACACACACACTTAAGTGCTGTGGGCCTTTTCTTTCACAATCAAGGTTAGCACTGCCTCAGAAGTTCAGTGGCTTAAGGGAGAAAATTCCTCCTGAAGTGAGTTTTGCCATGACATCAATGACCTTTGGTCGAGCAAAATTCTCAGGTGTACCATTTCAAAGACTGACTGCACTTGATAGGGTTATCACCTTTATCTTCATGTTAGGATAACAATTTGAGGTGACAAAAGAACATGACCCAAATCTATGATTTAGATGTCAAACCAAAGCTAAGCAGAAGTTAGATATAAGACCACACTCAGACCCCTTCAACCGTTTTCCTTACATTTCAATTCTCATTCATAAAATGAATGAACAGTAAAGTCTGGGACCTGGGCCAGATGGTGATCTTTACAGTATGCATTTCATTGGGACATCTGCTCGATAAAAAATCAATTACATTACCGCCGGAACAGGCCAGGTCACTTGTACGTGTAAACCACGACAGACATGCAGCCCCCTGCCCTGACCACAACAACTAAACTCTGATTCCATTACAGGGCAGATGGAGCAGATGGAGCAGATGTCATGGCAACTGACCACAGCAAGATGATCCACCACTGAGCAGAGACTTGCAGTTTTGGATGCAACATAGGAACCATGTAGTTCTAGGGGTCCATGTAGTTCTGGGGTAGCCTCTCTAGTATTAGAACTGTGTTCTTAGAACTGTTATGTCCGAAAACTGTTGTGTCCCTATTCTGGATGCTCAATGTAACATTATGAACAGGGTCTACTTGTGGAAGAAATGATGATTGAGATGGTGGCGTCCAGTTGTCTACGGAACCCTAACAAGGACAAGTTTGACACGTCTGTACACATTTTAAAGAATCCTTACGGGATGGGAACTGCAGTAATTTCAGACAAGCACCACTCACAAGAGGCGGTCAGACTGAATTGCAAGTCCTTAAGTGAGCTTTTGCACAGATGAACATCTTCACTGACCCAGATGTGGCCCTCAGACAGGAATCCTGCTGAATCAGAGGAAGGAAGAGGGACCAAGAGCCTTACCAACCGGCCCCCTCCGCCCCACTGCAAACTGGGATATGGGTCAGGGTGAAAGTGCTTAGTGTAAGTAGTGTTGCAGGTGTTGGGAGTGGACCAGTGTGGCTTCAGAATAACACTGCTGTCTAATTAGTGATTATTATGGTTGAACATCCAGAGGAAACATGATCAAGACCAAGGACTGTGTGGGGCATTAGCTGATTGTCTTGGCAAAAAAACACATACAGAAAAACACACACACACGCACCAGGAGTACAACCCACCCCCTGGCCATATTTGAAGCACTTTTTGGAATAACTTTGGGTCTCAAAAAAAATGTTGGCTCTGTGATGGAAAAATCTGTCAAGCCCTTTCTTTTACATGATGCCTCTGGCCCCCTCATGGCTCAGCATCTCCCTCCCTTCTCCCACAGCCCCTACTGTGGCCTTCAATGCAGCGTTGCCACTCATACGCCACACCCAGCACCTACCTGCATTTCTCTTTTTTAAATTGTTAAACAAATTTCAACACAATTCAGCTAAAGGAGTCATCTGTGCTTTTAAAAGTAGGAATACTTCCAAAGCAAAAGAGTCCATTGTTAACAATGTACCCCTCTACGTCATAGCTATCAGTTCACCTTCACCCGTTGTTTTCCCTTTCAGCTATTATCATCATGCTATCACACAAAACTACAAAAGTCCTTGGCCACAACCTGAGCCAAATTTTATATAGTGCACTTAAAGACAACAACACACCTCTACCACAATCACAAAACGCAAGGTACACTGAAAGACTCAACATTTGATGAACTAGATAGTTTATAGGATAGTTATTCTTAAGATGGACGTCCTCCAGATAGTTATCTGTGGCAAAGGGGCACAAGCAATGCAGGAGACTAACATGTGAACTCAATCACGGAGCTTCACCAGTCCAGAGAGATCGTCCTACTTCTTGGCCAGGGTTAAGGTACTGTATAAGAGAGCTTGGCTGAGTCTGTTTATGAAGAAGTTAGAACCAAAAAGACCAGGCCAAAGTTTTTGATGTGTGCTTTTGGCAATTGAGCTGACGATATGCCCAGGCTGTGTGAACAAATTTATGATCTCTGCGTAAGTTGATAGGTCTTTGATACCCTTTGATGTTCCTGGGCGAGCCTAACCCACACAGTCTACAGAGAGAGAGAGAGAGAGAGAGAGAGAGGGTATATAATGTGGGGGATCTGACCTTGTCTGACTGTTTTTCCCAAGACATTGCACACACGTGAGACTTAAACTAAATTAGCACTCAGAGGTGTGCCCTCTTCATTTTTTGACCAGCAGTCAAGAAAGGAAGAAAAAGGAGTGTGTGTGAGAGAGAATCTCTCTCTGTGTGTGTGTGTGTGTGTGTGTGTGTGTGTGTGTGTGTGTGTGTGTGTGTGTGTGTGTGTGTGTGCGTGTGTGTAGCTCTCTTCTGTACATTCTCTCATTTGTTATGCTCCCAATAGCCTCTACCACCCACTCCGTCTCCCTGCAAAGCCAAATGGATTCAGGAACGTTCCCATTGTAAACATCCTGGTTGCCAGGATAGCAAGTCATTCTCACCCACCTGAAAGATTTCTGCAGGTAAACCACTGAATCCGAGTCAAGTATTCAAGGTGGGGGTGAGTGTCAGATTGGATCTCTGTCAACAAGAGTGATGGTGGCTCTGTATTCCCTTTCAGTCTCTTTGTTTCTGTGTGTGTGTGTGTGTGTGTGTGTGTGTGTGTGTGTGTTGTGTGTGTGCTGGAATCTTTGCTGGAGGGCCTAATACCTTGTGTTTACATGCACACACACGGAGACACACGTGTACACAACCTGGCTAAAATCATTTTGATCAGGCCTTGAGAACATATTTGACTATTCAGAGCTGGACTGAAAGGGCATGCCCTAGCAACATGCTGCTGAGACTGGCTCAGCCATTCTCTCTCTCTCTCTCTCTCTCTCTCTCTCTCTCTCTCACACACACACACACACACACACACACACACACACACACACACACACACACACCAAGCGAACACACTATTGGCAAACACACAAATGTCTGCCGAATAAAACCACCTTAACTCCAGCCAAGAAAGGCTGTGGAATGCTACAAACTCATGGCCCCCGCTCCACTTCAAAAAGCGCACACACACACACACAGTGAGACATACACACAGACACCCAAGTTGCCCTGCCCTGGCCTGCAGGTATGTGAATCACACTCAGTCACACTCACACTAAACACACCTGAAGGCAGTGAATTTCTCACAGAGCTGCAGTAACATGTGGTGTTTAAACATCAGTCAGTGAGCCTCACCTTTAAGGTGGGGCTGAGGACATGAGTCATTATTCTCTCTCTCCCTCTCTCTCTCACTCTCAAGTCAAGTCAAGTCAAGTCAAGTTTATTTATATAGCGGATTTCATACACAGAGGTCATTCAATGTGCTTTACATAAACAAAACCAAACAATAATAACAAATAAAAAGCATAGAAAGGCAATATAGTCAAAGAATAGTTAAAAGGTAAAGATCATAATAAAAAGAAAACATAAAACACAAGGTAAAATAATTTAAAAATAAAGGATAATTAGTAAGCAAAAAAACTAAGGCAAAAGTAGTAAAAAAAAAAGTAATAAAAGATAAAGTAGAATAATTATCAAGGCAGATTCAGAATTTGTAACTTCGGCACAGTTAGCAGAAAGCCTCTGAGAACAGTTTGGTCTTAAGTCTAGATTTAAAACTGGCTGGCAGTTGGGGCCTTTTGATGAAACTGGAATCCATTTTCCACTGAATTATTTTTGTCTGATCCCTTATCATACCTGTTCATTTTAGTTTTGTTATCTTGAAAATTCAAGATGGCTGCAAACGTTAAACTTTTGAAGATACTGTCTGTATAAATCGCTTGTAAGTAAACTACCAGTGCTTTTTCAAAGTTCTCAATGTTTCGTTTTTAAATGTCAGGGCCCCAGGAAGTCTACCAATGAAGTGTAGAGATACAGAGCCTCCAAATGGGTGTAAAACAGTGATTTATTTGCATGGCTAGCCATGTAATCACTACTGAAAAAGTTGTTGGTAGCATCCTAACTAGCCAGATTTTGGAGAGGGGACAAGTAATGGGCTATGCACACTGATGATGTTTCAATACACTTTAGGTCAATATCACACCGGAATTCTCCTTTAATAGTCTTTTTAGGAAGGCCTGTGAACAGTCCATTGCAGTAATCAACCCTACTGGAGATAAAAGCCCTCTGAGTCTGGCAATATTTTTGAGGTGGTAAAAAGCTGATTTAGTTGTCGCTTTCATGTGGCTGTTGAAATTTAGATCACTGTCAATTAATACACCAAGATTTTTAACTGTATCCTTTGCCTTCAACCCTTTTGTGTCAAGGAGAGTGGCAACCTTAAGTCTTTCCTCCTTTTTACCAAATATAATTACTTCAGTTTTTTCTTTGTTCAGCTGAAGAAAATTGAGACATCCAGGTGTTGATTTGTTCTATACACTGACACATAGATTCAAGAGGACCATAGTCGTTTGGTGACAGAGCTAAGTAAATTTGTGTGTCATCTGCATAGCTATGATATGAAATCAAGTTATTTCTCTAACTCTCTCTATCTCACTCTCACTCTCTAACACACATGCACACACACGCACACACAAAATGGTGTTTCAATTATTGTTTTTCAACTGGAGTTTCAAATAAAAGGGGTTAAACATCAAAGTCTCTTTCTCTCTCTCTCTCACTCACACACTCTCTCCCTCTATCTGTCTCTAAATATACATTTGCATCTTTCAATCTTTGATACAGACATCTTGTGAAAACCCTGAGCCTATGTCAATTCTAGTAGGCTTTCTGAGACCCATAAGATGAGGATAGAGAGCAAATTGCTTTACAAGCAGAGTAAATATCAAGGATTAGTTCCACCCTTTCCACAGCCTCGGCTCTGCTTACCCCCTGTTTAGCTGTGACAAGTGCTTGACCATGCATGTGTGTTCTGGTCAAATAACTCCTGCTGATCTTTTTTTCTTTACACACACACACACACTCACTATGTGCAGTAAATCTGGACTAAGCCACTTCCCACAACTTCACACATTGTCCTGTTTGGGCACTGAGGATTCACCTCCAGCATTAGGTGCATATGACGACATTATATTATTCTTGTGTGGTTTGTGTTATACCATAGTTGTCATATTAACTATAACTGTCACGTTTAATTTGCAGATACAGTAAGCCGTCTTCTATGGCCATATGGCCATAGGCTATGTAATTCTGACTACAAGTGCTCTTGGTTAGGGCGGGGCCATTATGAGGAGACTGCAAGCTACTGTCACACCTCAGTTCGGTCGTTCATGTCCTGTACCGGGGTCAGTTGGCGCAAGCAGGTTTTAAAGACCCAAGACCTTTCACTTTCACTGGCATGCAATCTGACATGCAATTTGTTTCACTGAAACATAAATCTGGTATGTGAGGCCGATGACATTTGTAGACTATATTACTTAGTGGCGCCTTCCTTTCATCTTTATTTTTTTCTTAATGTAGGCCTAGTTGTACTAGACCTATACACATAGCCTACTCTTGTTACTTGTTCCCATAACCCTTCTTGCGAAACCGCTCTTTCCCTCTCCAAACTGCGCCCTTAAGAGCATTAAGTCGCCGCAGCCATTGACTAACCTGATTCAAAGCTACCCGCTGGGCACTGAATAACAAACCGGGCCATTGTCTTGTATGGACATCAGACATTCATAGACTCACTGGGTGACCCCGGAATGTGAACCATAATAAACGAGAGAAAAAGTGTATAAGCCTCCACGAGATACACACTTTCACTCAAGACAAAGTCTGCAAGCAAGTGTCTTAGTAAGACCACACCTGGCTATCTGGTTAAATAGCACTTCTGATCATTTTAATCTCTTTCTAGAAACACCCACAAGTGGATTTACCTTTACAAAAAAACGTGCTGCCTCAAGGAACAACCTGCTCCCGAGTCACTCCACTAACAAACGCGTAGTTTAAAACCCAGAAGCAAGAAGTATTAGGCTAATGCTTTATGTAACCGAACAACTAACATAAGACTTACTGTCTTTTGTCGGGCTTTAACTCTCGATGCATGGCAAGAGAGAATCCGAACAGGCTGCCTTGGTCTCCGGATTTGATAATGACATTCTCCGTGTCCAGGTTGAAAGCCGAGATGCATGTCCAAATCAGCAACAAGAAGGGAAGTGTCACTGTTATCCTACACCACCCCATTTTTGAGACGAAACTGACCAAAAAAGCTATTTCACCAAAACAACACAGTTCTTCTCCGAGACTGAGACCAAACTTCGTTTCTAACGGCACCGTTTACAGCCACTGATGCGATGGTGCCGTAGGGGGGAGAGGGACTGAGCGTAAAGAAGAGATACCGCCCCCTTGCATCCCACCCCCACCCGACCCACTCCTCCTATCCCCTTCGTTACCATCCCCAGTGCGTCAGGGAGACCGCACCCTTACCTGCCTGTACAATTTCAGATGAGTACAACGAATTATGCATTGCGCAAAAAATATACTGGGAAGGTACGTCCGGTTGAATCACTACAAGGTATTCTTGTTCTTTTCATCTGCTCTTGTTTTTTGCTCTTTTAAATAGCCTGTGAGAATTCACTAAATAGCTTCCATGAAAGCACGCAGGCAGGATGCGTGCTGAAACTGTCAGTGGAAAGTGGAAGTTCTGCATGGATCCCTGCAGTGGAGAGCATGAAAAGGGGCGTTAACTGTGCAAACTGTCCTAAATCCACAACAACCCGTAAAAAATAGCTCCTCCACACACACACACACACACACACACACACACACACACACACACACACACACACACACACACACACACACAAGCAGACAGACACAAGAAGAAGCAGGTATTTGGTTAGACATTGCTGGAAGTGAAATTAAGTAAAATTAAATATAAAGTAAATCAGCTCTACACTTTTCTGTTGTGTTCTCAAGGTGTGGGTCTTAAATCTTAAGGTCCCAAAGCCAGTTACGTTGCAGTTGTGTAGCTGCTATGTGGAGCATGAGTGGCCAGTGTGCGCATGTTCCACATCTATCCAGTGTCTATTCCTCAACATTCTTGCTCTTTTGTCCATAGGAAACACACACAGTCTGGCAGTGCCAGGCCATGGTTAAGTGCCAAAAAGAACATTCAAACAATTGCATGACTCACTCGAGTGCCGTGATATAATTTGTGTGTGTGTGTGTGTGTGTGTGTGTGTGTGTGTGTGTGTGTGTGTGTGTGTGTGTGTGTGTGTGAAATTGACACACATACAGACAGGCCAACAGAGACACGGCCCCAAATCCTCTTTGAATATTACTGGGAGCCTCCCGCCCATACACATGGAAAAGAGACAGCAACAAGGCCAAGGTCACGGTCATCCAAAATCCTAAAGGTCAAAGGGGAACCAGATCCAAATTGACAACCATCGACCCCCCCCCCTCCTCCCCCTAACCAGCCAGCGGCTCTTCATGCCCTTTAGAACAAAGCCATCCTTCAGTGACAGAGAGGGGGACCCAGTCAGCCTCTATGCTAAAGAATGCTAGGGCCACTCCTCTTGAGGCCAGTTTTGCCGGGAGATGCTTCCACTACACACATACATACCTCTAGGTTGGTAATTCAGTAAATAGTTATTTGGAGCGATCTCCGAACATGAGTAACCTTGCGTCCTCCTGAGGGTTTTAATGAATCCCATTAAGTCACAGAAGGGCTGCCTGCCTCTGACCTGGGCTTGTCCTTAACAGAGCCACGGACAACACAATGGTGTCATTGTGACCTCCCAAAAGCAGAGTGTGCCTACCCAATACCATGAGGAGAGGAGAGGAAAGAGAGGGACAGAGAAAGAAAGAAAGAAAGAAAGAAAGAAAGAAAGAATGTGGTTGTGAGTAAAACTGCAAGTACAGAGAAAGGCAGATTGTGTGTGTGTGTGTGTGTGTGTGTGTGTGTGTGTGTGTGTGTGTGTGTGTGTGTGTGTGTGTGTGTGAGTCAGAGAATGAAAGACAAGTATAGAGAGCACAACAGCGTCCATGCCAGAGCTGTATTTAGGCCCCTGGATGCAGTGGAACGAGACGAGTCTCCCTCTATTGTATTCACTAGATCTGATCGCTACATTTCCTGCAGGGACACAAATCTGTTTGCTTTGACTTCATTGTGCTTGTCCGGAGCAGGAAGCGGGAAATGGCTTGACACGGACAAACAGCCCACTGGACACCACAGGGGCTGCCTCAAGTGGCAGGCTGCACCAACAACAGAACCCAGATCAGTCAGTCTTCCTGCTCACATTCTCAATAATACAAGAGGTGCGACAGGGAAGCAGGTTCTAAATCAGTGCAAGTACGGTAAAAGCAACTGGCCACAATGGGCTAGCTGTGTCTCAAATCCTTTGAGTTCCCAGAGTACATACATTGCTTTTGTACACAGACAACTGATAATAGAGAGAGGTTGCCATTGTGGGGGATTCTGTGTGAATCAAGATGCTGTTTTAATTAGAGATGCATGTTCGTACATACTGTAGTAAATATCTGAAAAGGCCTAATGTACTGATGTACTACTTTTTTTGCTGACTATTAATAACCGCCGTCTGAAAAATATGGCACTATAGACAGTTACAAGGGTTGTGACCACAACTTCATGGCTACATTTGGTTAACAAGAATACTAAGCAAAACAAGAGGACCTTAGGTTATCTGAGGATAGAAAAGTTTCCATTACAAAACCCAAATACGCTTTGTAAGGTGGATGGATGTCATACTCCTGATTGGTTTGCCAAGATGTCAGTCATCTACTGAGGAGATGAACCCCAAATTTCGATTGGACTGTTACGTATAGGAAAAAAGAGGACTGACCCCTTAGTGAGGATAAAGGATGGAACACAACAGCTCCAGCTTCAGATTTTGTGCAGGTCTCAAATTGGGTTAAATATTCTGCAGAATACACATTCACTCCACTGCTTAGTGCTGCATTGGCTTAGACTAGTCAGGCTGCGTATTGTGTAGTATTAAAGATTGACAGTCAACGACTATTCTCGTGGATCAAGGCTTTTTCCAGAGTGCTAATTGGTCTTAGAGTAAACTGGTGAGTTTTTTCCACTACAATACACACACACACACACACACACACAAACACAAACACACACACACACACACACACACACACACACACACACACACTATGTGCAGTAAATCTGGACTAAGCCACAGCCCACAGCTTCACTTTAGTTTATTTGAGATAGTCACATGCATTTAAATAATTGGTTGATATTGATCATATGTTCCATCAAAGGAAACACGTGAGCAGTTTACAAAGAAGACACTAATGGGTTGAATGTATTAAACTGTTCTATGTTCTATTTCTATGTTCTATGTTCTAAATCTCTTTCCTCTTTCTTTCCCTTTCTCTCTCCCCACCTCTGACAGAGTGACTACTTCCCAGCCATTCACATGCAGCATATGCACTGGTACAGTACAATGATGTCTGAGACCAAGGCCAGCATCCACCACCTGCATTCAGTACCAGACAGGACAGAGAACAACACAGGGAGGACACGTTGAGTTGAGGAGAGTTGTGAAACAGGAGAAAGCACAAGCCCCCTCTCTCCTGTTAATTAACAACATGTCTCCGCCTTGGCTTCTGGATGGATGTGCCGGTTAACATTCCAACAAAATGTGGCTTCAGCAGTCTGTCACTCCTGCAAGTGTCAGTCAGAGTGTAAATGTGTGTGTGCATGTGTGTCTTTCTGTCTGTCTGTGTGTGGGTACAAGAGAGACAAATACACACAAGTCAGCATGAGATATATGATCTATCTAAATCTCTAAATCTCTTTTTCTCACTTTCTCCATCTGTCCATCAGCGTAGCTTTTACAGGGATGATTCATGGTCAGGAAGCATACGCTGCCCCACAGCACAGCCACACCCAACACTGCTCCCAGAATTTAGCGTGTATGGACATAAAAACATGCTACAAATACCTCCTGTAAATACCTTACACACACACACACATACATTCACACACACACACACACACACACACACTCCAACTTACTCCAGTTAGTGCCCACTCCTTCACTCCCATGTACAGCTCTCGCTTCACATTTGTCTTCTTTAGCGTCAGTGAATATTAAACGTGGCTTGTATGTGTGTGAGTGTGTGTGTGTGTGTGTGTGTGTGTGTGTGTGTGTGTGTGTGTGTGTGTGTGTGTGTTTGTCTTTGTTGTGTCTGTTGCTTTGTGTGTGCATAGTGTGCAGGACTTAATTGTATTGTAAATTTAAAAAAATGCAGGTATGAAGCAAAAAAATAAACAACGATGTGTGGGTGTGTGTGTGTGTGTGTGTGTGTGTGTGTGTGTCTGTGTGTGTGTGTGTGTGTGTGTGTGTGTGTGTGTGTGTGTGTGTGTGTGTGTGTGTGTGACCTATGCCAGAGAACAGGCACAGAATTGAAGTGGACTTCCCATCTCCAACCTGTAGAGGTCTCTGATGCAGTTGTGGAGGATCCATCTGTTGCTGTGGAAGCCAGGCTGCACCATAACAGCAATTGTTCACCTGCTCCAGCCTAGAACATCCAGGCAGACTCTCCTGTCTATTCAGAGAGCCCAACATATGGAGTACTGGTCCAGTCTAAAGCTACAGGGAAAGTTGGCCAAACTGCCCTTTGCGGACCACTCTGCATCACACACCATCTATAGCAATGCCAACATCAGTGAGGAGATCCTTATTTTCTGTATAAAAGCACGTCTACAGGTTCTTCCCACCAAATACAACCTTTCACTGTGGTTTCCTTCCATTCATTCACCCCTCTGCATGCTGCATGACCCCCCTCAACACCTGGAGTCAGTAGCCCACATTATGAACAGTTGCACATCACTTAAAGGACTGTATATGGCCAGACACAACAGACTTGTGGATCTCATTGCTGCTCAGATTCCCTGTGTGGCTGATGAAAAGCTCTATAAAAACACTACTGTACAGTCTGATTGGTTTAACTCACCTGCAAACACTTTTGTAGGAATACCAAATACACCTGATATTGTTGTCATATCTCAGCATTCCAGAACAGAACAGCTATTTGAAGTAGCATGTGCATTTGATCTGTTTATGGAGGACTCTTACCTTTCTAAGACTGTAAAATATCAATCATTAATATCTACCATCGAAAACCTTGGCTACAGATGCCAGCTTATTGTGCTAGTGTTTGGTAGTCTAGGGCATGTACACAGGCTGGCTTACCGGGGGACTTTGTATTGGGGGCTATTGAAAACAAGAGCCAAACAGTTGGTAAAGTACTGCTCAATTTCAGCCATTATAGGAAGCATGTTTATTTGGAAAAGGAGATGTTTTCTGTACCCCTGAGATTGTATTGTCATACATAACAATGTGCTGATGTGGTTTAATCTGTTTAATCTGTAATCAATCATTTAAAACATTTGATTCCTAATGAAAATTTACTTGTAATGTGGAATTGAATAAAGTATCTAAAATGTGTGTGTGTGTTTCTTTTCCCCTGAACTCATCTGTTGCCTCAAGTCTCAGCATGCCTGGGTTGTGAGGGATAATTAGCCAGCAGTCCAGACACACCAGTAAGTGTGAGTGGCTGTCTGTCCATGTGTGTGTGTGTGTGTGTGTGTGTGTGTGTTGTGTTGTGTTGAATACACACAAAGGAGTGAATGTGTGTGTGTGTGTGATACAGATCATTCGGACATGGCTCAGGCACACCATTGTGTGTTTGTGTGTGTGTGTGTGTGTGTGTGTGTGTGTGTGTGTGTGTGTGAGCTATTACCTGCCAGCACACGCACACTCACTCACACATAGTCACACAGACACAGACACACACACCCACACACTCACTCACACATAGTCACACACACACACACACACACACACACACACACACACACACACACACACACACACACCCCACACTCACACACACAGGTGAGCCTGACACTACAGGAAACTAATTTCTTGCACCTTTAGAGGAAGGAGGGCCTGCTAGCACCAGACACATTATCCCCATACACACATACATGCCCCACCCAGGCCCAGCCACCATACTACCCCTAAGGGAACAGATGTACTAACGCTTTTGCGCCCATTTCAGGCTATTTGTTTCGCAATGTGCGTGTAAAATCATTGCGAGGTATGTACAAACTTCAGTTTGTACATACCAAATTGAAGTTCAATGCGTCAATAAGAGAACCTTTCAAAGACAAATGTACGTACATCTGGCCCTCAGTCCTCTAACATTAAGATGCAATCTGTTACACTGCACATCACAACACCGTGGTAAAGTTGGTTTTATATTGGACGTTGGATATTCGACACATTCGAAAAATCTATTTAGCACTGACTACTATGGTCGAGTTTGTGTCAAACCAACTTTAATGTGTTTAAAAAAGGTCTGCCTATATTACACAAAGCTTCTTTTTTCCAAAAACTCCCTCTTTGATTTTATATACATTTTTTTACAGTAAAAAATCAAAGAGGGAGTTTTTAAAAAAAAATAAGCTTTGTGTAATATGTAGGGCAGTTATCTGAGTGCAATAGATGTGTTCTGACAGGGGTAGGTCAAAAGGTCAAGCCGCATAATAGATTTATAGCATTTTTGAATAGTAAAATATTAATATAAAATCAAAGTGTGAGTTTTTGGAAGAAAGAAGCTTTGTGTACTATGAAGGGAAGTTAGCTGAGTACAACAGATGTGTTTTGACATGGGTAGGTCAAAAGGTCAAGACGCATAATAGATTTATAGCATTTTTAAAAGTAAAAAATGAATGTAAAATCAAAGAGTGAGTTTTTGGAAAAAAGAAGCTTTGTGTATTATAAAGGGCAGTTAGCTGAGTGTAACAGATGTGTTTTAACATGGGTGGGTTGAAAGTGGAAGTTGCATAATAGATTTATAGCATTTTTGAATAGTAAAAAATGTATATAAAATCAAAGCATGAGTTTTTGAAAAAAATAAGCTTTGTGTACTATGTAGGGCAGGTACCTGTAGTGTTAATTTTGTCACCTATTTTTAATTTAGTCCTAGTCTTAATCTTGTGATGAAATCTCCTTTTTAGTCTTTGTCATATTTAGTCATTCAAATATCATTTTGTTAGTCAAAGTTTTTAGTCCACTAAAAGTCTAGATCATTTTTTAGTCTAGTTTTAGTCAAAAGAAAACTAAAGGTATCTTAGTCTTAGTCAGTTTTAGTCAACACATTTTAGTCTTTTTTTTTTATAACAAATTATTTCTGATTACCATTTGAGTCAAATAGTGTTTCACACATCTCAATTTTTCCAACAATATTGTGTGTCCACAGGGCTACTCGTCTGTTATAATTACTCATTCTGATTTTTTGTCAGTCAGTATGTTTACATGCACAGGTAAGTCGAGCTTCAGTTACAGCTCGAAGGGGATTTGACCATAGACAGTAAAAGATTTGACTGGACCACTGTCATATTAAATAGACCAGTGTTTCTCAAAGTGTGGTCCGGGAATCACTGGTGGTCCATAAGCTATGGCGCATTGGCAAAAATATAATATAGATGAGTTGTTTGCAATATTGAACCAACTTGTATGTAAAAACAGTTTTTACAACACTGTCTATGTAAGATATGGCAGTTTAAATCATACAGTATGAATCCACACACAATAAGCAAAGTGCAAAAAGACAATAAGCAAGGTGGTTCAGTGAGTAGGCCTATAGTGTAGACCTAATTATAGGCCACTGTTGAAGTAGGTATAATCTTTTTTTTTTTTTTTAGCTAGGGTTAGTTAAGTGGTCCTGAAACTGAAAAAAGTTTGAGAAAACACTGTCAGACCAAAGTATTAATGTTTTACTCCGCCTGCTTAGATGGCGATATGCATCAAACACAACACATTCCCCAAACAGACTCTCCATCTTAGCCATAGCTAACTTGCAGCTTAACTTTTCCATATTAGCTTACTTGCTAGCAAACTTTGCTTCATCAGTCTAACTAGTTAAATAGTTGACATTACATGATGAACATTTTCGTATGGACATTCTGGGGGGGATTAATTTGTATGAGAGAAGCTTCAACTTCTGGGTATGTAGCATTGTGGCATAAAGCTTAGGTAGTTATCTTGCTAACTCTAGCAGAAATCTCCAGTGTTCTTGTTCCATGTAGTTTAGGTATTTGCAGCCACAGGGTTGCAGCAACAGCACATAGACTAGCCACAGGAAAGCTGTTCGCGTATGAACTCATTCGAATATTTTGAAAACGTAACAGCTAGATATTCTGTCTTCTCATTTTGTAGACGAAAATGAAGAGAGATTTTATCTTAGTTTTTATTTCATGCAAAACATTTTAGTCTCTCTTTTTTTCACAACAATAATGCATCTTAAGATAGTCTTAGTCAGTGTTTCAGGACATTACTGCCGCCTCGTCATCGCCTCGCCTTAGTCATGAAAAAAAAGGTTGTTGACGAACATATTTCCTCTTGTCTCGTCTTTGATCTAAATTAACACTAGGTACCTGAGTGCAATAGATGCGTTTTGACTTGGGTAGGTCAAAATGTCATGCCGCATAATAGATTTATAGCATTTTTGAATAGTAAAATATTAATATAAAATCAAAGAGTGAGTTTTTTAGAAAAAAAGCTTTGTGCACTATGAAGGGCAGTTAGCTGAGTGCAACAGATGTGTTTTGACATGGGTAGGTGAAAAGGTCAAGCCGCATAATTTAAAGATTTTTTTTTTTACATTAAAAATATTTATAAAAACCAAAGAATGGTATTTTAGGAAAAAGAAGCTTTGTGTACTATATAGAGCAGTAATCCGAGTTCACCAGATGAGTTTTGACATGGGTAGGTCAAAAGGGCAAGCCGCATAATAGATTTAAAACATTTAACATTAAAAATTGTATAAAATCAAAGAGTAGGTTTTAGGGAAAAAGGAGCATTGTGTACTAGAAAGGGCAGTAAGCCGAGTTCAGGAGATGTGTTTTAGTATGGTTAAGTCAAAAGATGAAGCCGCATAATAGATTGAAATCTTTTATCAGCATAAAAAATTCATAAAATCAAAACATGGGTTTTTGGACAAAAGAAGCTTTGTGTAATATAGGCAGGCCTTGTTTAAACACATTAAAGTTGGTTTGACACAAACTCGACCCTTATAGTCAGTGCTACATAGATTTTTCGAATGTGTCGAATATCCAACGTCCAATATAAAACCAACTTTACCACGGTCATACAACCGTAACCGACATATATGCTATCCACCGCCCCTAGGCTGGGAGCAGTGAAATATTTGAAAATTACTGGCAGCACTGCTATGATACCTGTGTGTTTACACAAACATTAATGAAAGCGCAATCGTCTGAAATCGTTTGTGACTTTGCTCTGTTGCGTGTTTGATGTAATTTACACTCTCTTGACGACGCTGCAGAGATCTATGGTTAGGCCAACAGTTATTGACTAACTGATTGATTGAGTGGCTGATGCATTGGTGCCTAATTTGAATGTATTCCGTTTCCAAGGTGATTTCCTTATGAACACAAAAACCATGTAGTCAGACCCTGTGGTCAAAATCAAATTGAGGTATAGGGCTCTTTAACCCCTAGGACTTAGCCCAGATTTTAGCAGTCAATAGCCATGATTCCACTATTAGGCGAGGGCTCTCATTAGGTTAACTAGGGCTGGGGCATCAAGCTGCAAGAACTACTATGGGGCAATGGTCCTGCACTATTGCCCTAAAACCCATCTGTCCCTTTCAGAAGTGAATGGAAAGTTGAAGTATCATGCAGCAAAGTCACCTACAACCTACAGCTGAAAACATAAAGAAAAAATGGAATTTAGATGAGCTTGGTGAAATGTACAGTTAACAAGTAAACAAGGTAAACAGGCTTGTCAGACTCCTCTGGTCATTAAAACGGTCATGTAGCAAGTTAATTTAGCAATCCATATCACAGGTAGCTTGAGGACATGGCTCTAGTTTACAATAAATAGCAAGCTACTCTCAATTGCTAAGTGAAGTTAACTTTAGCTTGTTTAAAGCCTATCATGGCTAGCATTGTTATTTGCAATAAATTAGCTTCATCAATCAAAGCCAGATTGATATGTTGAAATAAGATATTATTACAGTCACTGTTACATTTGCCGTGCAGTTTCTATAGGCCTAATAGTGTATGTTCTGAACAAGGGGCAAGCTTGAAGCTCACTTAATCTCTAATCCAAAATTGTAATTGGTAGTATCCTGCAGTTGTGAGAAGACCAAAATGTCTTACTTGTTGCCATGACTATATATTGGTCATTGGTCTTAAGGGTTGGTCCCTAATGTGTACAGGTAAAGCAGGCTGATGCACCAGAACACAAGGGTTGTGTAACAGACATCAGCAGCAGCAACAGCAGGAGACATTAGCGGTTACAGGTCATGTTAATCCCCAGAGGCCTGTGCTCACACTGGCATTGATCTCTCCATCTACATGTCTGTGTGCTTTACATCTTGTGTCTTTGCCCTCTCACTTTTCCCTGTTAGCACGATATAAGGCATATATCATATTATAAACTACATTGTAATGTAATTATAACATCTTAATACATTCTCAGCATTTTCCACCATCTGTTTCTCTCACATGAACATGCAGATGTAAATGCACACTGTCAAGCCCACCCACTTACACATGCCTGCACATTTCAACACATCTTTTGGGTTAATTTCAGTGACATCTGGTCTTCTTGTGAAGCGTTACCTCCTGTCTGTATGTGCAGTCTTAAAGTGATCCACCACCCCACACATTGATCACCAATAACGGGTTACCATGACAACAGAATGTTAAACCAAAAGAGAAATGTCACACTTACCCTTTCCTTTAACTCAGCAAAAGAAACTGATTTGCATTTTTGGTGTGTGTGTGTGTGTGTGTGTGTGTGTGTGTGTGTGTGTGTGTGTAAATGTACATTGTCTGGTCCTATTAGTTATTGAATGGTGGCTCCTAAACTCTTAATCCCTAAATAAAAATGCACACACGCACACGGACACACACTCTCTCTCTCTCTCTCTCAAGGGCACACACACAAACACACACATCTTTTCATCAAACAGTCTCCGTGTCTTATGCCAGAGGCTACAACTCGATCTGAGTCTGGTCACCAACCAAAGAGAGCATGAAATCTACCCGTGAACTGAACTGTGTATATGGGTGTGTGTATGTGGACAACCAGATAGAACCAGTTAAGTCATCAGCCACTATTTCTGATTTACGAAACTAAATCACTAACACATATTCAGATATTTGACCATACTCAGCGCTTTGGTCAAGCATCAGGACTAAAATGCTGCAGGAGTATAGATTTGAACTCCTCTTGGGTGGTGGGACTGACCGACCAGCTAATTATTAGACTCATTGGCTAGGCAGTAGCTGTGAGTACCAGGCACTGGTAGGCCCACTCTGGAAGTGTTGA
>NC_063211.1:24620191-24777691 GCF_017589495.1 Alosa alosa | reverse complement strand
TAATGTCAAAAAAAGTGCTTCACTTAGCCTACACAAGAGAAAAATGTAACTAATGTAATAACTAATTTAAATTAGAAAAAAAGCTTGATACTTTGTGTATTTTAATTTAGTCAACAGTGATAGCCTAACAGATCTGGAAAAATGATAGCTGACATATGTCAGGTTAATACATATAGTCTGCCAGTCGATAAAGGAAAATAAATCCTGATAGGACAAACCGGACCCTGTAGACTACGGCAGGTGTCTTGCTTTATCCTGAAGGGATTTATTTTCCAATACTGAGTCTGACCAGCAGAACTTAATCATATTGCTAATTTCCAAAATGAGAGAAAAAAAAACTTTACACTATGTGTCTTATTAAATAATTTTGTTTCCATTTTGTGGATTTCACTTAGAAGAAAATAGTTAAAATATAAAATATATTTAAAAATATTTAGATTAAAGCTTTAAGCGTAGCAACCTATTTGTTTCCTGACTTAGTTACTATGAATTTCAGTATTTTGGTTATTTTCACTCAGAGCTCTTGCAGCTAACGCTCAAAACACAGCTCATAGAAACATGCATTTGAAGCATGTAAGCTAATGACAAATGATTTACACCACATGGAGTCGGGTAACACAGAGGATTTCACAACAATCTCAGTCAGTGTGGAATGGCAGAAAATGGGACTTTTCAGTTTCATCTTTTAATGTACTTAAATAGCTGATGTCACTTGAGGAGACCTCATGTGAACCATCTGTGTGAAAAACGGGACCACATTTCCTAAACCATGCCAAGCACTTACAAACTGCCATGTAAATGACAGGAATTGCATCATCGTGCAGGCACAGTTCCCTGTAGGCAAAACCTCTGGCAATTGCATTGCAATCAGAGGTGGGAACTTGAGCTTCAGAAAGTAAAAACTCAAACCATGTAATGGTCCTACCTGTCGACAGGTGATTTAATTAATTATCTTATCTACCTGGCTGAAGAGCTGTTAATTAGAATCAACTGGTTTAGTGAAAGAACTATGTGGTTGGGCAGAGTTTTCCATTTTTGATTACAATCTCTCTACTTATCTTAATCACTCAAACCAAAATCTAAAAATCTAATCTTATAAATTATAGTTTATAACACATGGTGCATATTTTCTTGCAAAACATAGAGTGTCATATGTTTCTGCTATGCTGTGTTCTGTCAAAACAAGTTTAATATGATCAGAGTGAACAGTCAAGCTATTACAACAATCCGAGGCCCCCACCAGGATGTCCTTTGGGTGGTAATGAGATTATAAACTCCAAATGTTTGTCATCTTAGTTTGTTTTCTCTTGCTTCTCCTTGCTATTGATTTGTTCTTCACTCTCAGGAAATATAAACTTCCTGTTCCAAGTGGAAAATGGAAAAAAAGCCATTGGTTTCTAGTGGGAGCATGTTATTTTTTTGTCCACTTGACTTGTTGTGATAATTTTATGTCTTGTACTTGGAAGTAAATTGTTATGTCTCATGCTAATGCTGAACTTTCCTCTTCTCCTCTTTTACTCACTCCCTCTGTTTTTCCTTCTGTTTTGTTATGTCCTTCGCTTTCTCTCCTTCTTTTATGAGTCAAAACTCACCCTTGTGTATTCACTTTGCAAAACTCTGTAACTATGGCAACCCACTGTGAAATACCCACTGTTTTAGGAGGTGGCACTGATGAGCTCCTCTCACAATATTGCAACCAGAAGTCTCTCTTAGCTTCTCTCTGAGGTGCATCTTGCATTCGTGTGTGAGAGTCTGTGTGTGTGTGTGTGTGTGTGTTCGTATTTCTTTGTGCATCTGACTCACTGCCAGTTTTGGCCACCGCCAAGAATTCAACCATAATGGGCCCAGCCTGCTGCTGTATCTCAGAAAGCCGCTTTAACTGGGCCGCACTGGCCCTCATTTATTATTGCAGCACACAACACTGCCTACAGACACACCAGTCATTGCTGAGGGGGTTGTGTGCGTTGTGTTGTGTGATTGGCGTGTGAAGGTAAGTCGGTGTGTGTGTGAGAATGTGTGAGAGTGTGTTTGTAGGTACTGTGTGTGTGTGTGTGTATGTGTTTGCAGGCATTTGTGCCCCCGTGTGTGTGTGTGTGTGTATGTGTTTGCAGGCATTTGTGCCCCGTGTGTGTGTGTGTGTGTGTGTGTGTGTGTGTGTTCAATGAGTAGCAGATTAATCACATGCCAAGATAGAAAGGATATCAGAGGTTTCAACCTGTAGTCTTAGCCTTAGTTTCATCCACTTAAACTAAGACACTTATATAAATGTCTGTGGAGAACAAAAGTACCGATAGTTTAAATAAAACTATTAATAATTAAGACTGCTTTCCAAAAGGTTTCATTTACCATCACACTACACTAAACTGGTCAAGCTTATCCAATCCTTCTGTCTCATATGTCTTTGATTGTCAAAAATGATGATCTTAAGTGTTGAAAGTATGTAGGCATCCATCACAAAATAGTTATAGCTGCAAACACACACACACACACACACACACAGACAGACAGACAAACAGACACACACGGTCTCCTCAGACTGGCTTGTCGGGGCTACTGCATGGTCAGCAGCTGTGTGCTCTGGCTCATGAAGCTCTGCATGTCTTCACGGCAGATTCCACAATGGCTGGTTCACATTACCTCTTCTGACATAACACACACACACACACACACACACACACATGTACATACACACGTACACACACGCGCACACGCACACGCACACACACACACACAGTAGTAGGGGGGTCACGAAGTGTCAAACTGAGGATGGGAAGTCCTGTTTCACAGCCTGTGCAGGAGTATAATCCCACCTTTTCACATTCTAATCCTGTGGTTTCTCTGTACACACTTGCACAATACACACACACACACACACACAAAAACATACAGTACAAACACTACGCCACACTGATTCAGGAGCACATAGAGTTTAGACATACATCTTAGGGTTTGGCTCAAATGGCAGAAGTCAGGCAGAAATGGCGTGAATATTGATATTTATTTTTCCGTCACCTAAAGTATGAGTCATCCAGTGCAAAAATATAGGAAAAAATAATGCAACGAAAATAAAAATAAAATATAAACAAAAATACTTGATAAACGAAACCAAAAGGCTATGGCTATATTCAGCCAGAAATAACAGCACTAAATTCAACAACACTAGGCTTTTAGGCTTAGTAAGGTTTTACACAATACCTTGCGCTATAAGCAACAGCAAGCAGTTCTGTTCCTTGAGAGACCCCGTTCCAAATGACACACACACATTTTTATGCATTGGCAAAACCCACACCTAATTGGTAACTACCATTAGTCTATACACAGGCAGGGGTGTTTACTCATAATATCATAAATTCACATCAAACACAGTTAAAAGAATACCGGTACACAATAAGAACACATAAGGCCTACTTAATAACATCAATGAATGGACACATGCCATTACATACAAAGTACAGAGTCGACTAACAATAATGGATTTGGCAAGGACGCAAGTGTGTCGTTCGCGAACGCACCCTTCCATATAGTCATCCCGTATCGGGAGCGCGCTTCCTAGAAACCCCAGGAAATCACCGGCCATAGCGATGGTAAGAAGTTGCACTTTTGAAACCAAGCACCGTACAACACTTACATATTTTCTCATTACAGAAAATGTATACAGGCTTTACAGTTTCTAAATCGATGCTTATTTTCCCTTAACAAAACTGAGTTTTGCCGCGAGTGAATGAAATAGAAATGAATGAAATGAGCGTGAATGCGTGGGAAGATGTTTGGTGTGATTCAACCTCATGTATGCATCCATCGGCTAAACACACACAAACTCAACCTAACGCAACACAGTCAATGGCAATGAATATTAATAGTTTGACCACATGTACATTATGAACACAAGTCCATTGTTTAAAAGTACTACATGTTTTAAGTTTGGTGCGGCCATTATATGGTCGCGTGAGGACGCGCAGATAGCCGCGGCGTCACAGTGTGAATTTTTTAGAAATTATTTTGTCCCCAATGGTATCAGGGCAATAAACAGTGCAGGGACTCTTACTAGAAGTGCTTCAGTTATTTTTTAAGTCATTTATTTATTATATTTATTAGTTAGCCTAGCATGCATGGGTTGCTTAGGCCTACTTATTTATTGACTGGTATGTATTGACTGGCCAGGCTTGACTGTATTTTATATGATATGCAGTGCTTATGAAACTGAATGTGTGGTGCTTGTCTGTCCTGTGTGCTGTATGGTGAAACTAAAGACGAATTTCCACTTTGTGGATAAAAAGTTTTTCGTATTCGTATTCGTGTGTGTTTGCAGAGCATTCACAATCTCTGTAATTTTAATAGGCACAAGCGTAAGGGAGTATAGGGGAGGAAATGTGTGTGTGTGTGTGTGTGTGTGTGTGTGTGTGTGTGTGAGAAAAGACACACACTCCCTCCTTATCCCTGCCAACACATACTGTACCCTTCCCTCAATACTTCAACACTTCAGTCCCTCCCAGTCACTCCCAAAACCTCACCCAAGGCTGCACAGCTCTCATTCAATCTCTCTCTCTCTCTCACACACACACACACACACACACACACACACACACACACACACACGTACACGTACATCACAAGTGTGCTGCAGCTTGTAGGAGCTTGTAGTCAGAAGCCCCAGGGATGGGAGGTGTTCTTGGGTTGAGACGGGGATAAAATGGTGTGTGTGTGTGAGAGAGAGAGAGAGAGAAAGAGAGAGAGTGCAAGAGAGAGAGAGAGGCAAGAGAGAGCGAGAGGAGAGGCTTGTTGAAGGGGTGGAGCAGTGTGGGGTAGAGATCACTGACACTGATAACACTAAACTGTAGGTATGAACTATATCTGTTCAGAGGAGATGTAGCCAGACATTTACAAAGTTGCCTGCATGTAAAAAATAACCAAAAACACACACACCATGTTAAAGATAGCACTTCAGCCAACTGCAACTAAACCACTTCCGTTCCGCTGATTACTGTGAGTTTAATAAGGGCGTGAAATCTGTGTGTAGACCTTCTTTCTGCACCCTACAGCAGCCTTGACTGTGTGATTGCAGAGCCCATCTGTCCCCCACGGCCCCTCCCCACAACGCTAGTAATAACATGGTAACAGCTATGATAACCTGAGATGCAGGTGTGAGATGCGTATGATATAGGTACAGACTACTCGAGATTTTAGATTAGCGGCAGCGGCATGTTTGAGGTAGCCCCGGATTTCCCCCCTAAAATGGGAATCATGCCAAGTTGGGTCACACTTCCATCAACACCCCTGCCTACCGCTGAGAGGGAGCCGCTGGAGCTTGAAATCTCCCGTTAATGTGTCCCACTCCGCCCCTGCACCACTTAATTCATTCATGCCATGTCTTTCTTCCATTGCTGTTCCTCTCCTATTGAGAATGTGTGGACCCTGCGGTCTCAGCACTTTATACAAACCTTTATCTGTGTAGAATAAGTAAGAGAGAGACAGAGTGAGTGTGAGAGAGGATACAGAGACGAGACAGCATATATATCTGTGTTGTGTGTGTGTGTGTGTGTGTGTGTATTGGTGTCCAAATAACAGATAACAGACCTCGTACACACAAGAGAAGTGAATATCTGATTCACTCCTGCAAGTAGCCAATACCACAATTGTGTGTGTGTGTGTGTGTGTATGTTTGTGTGTGTGTGTGTTCAACATGTAAGTAACAGCCACCCAACTACAGGCAGAAGCTGTTACCTGACTGACTTGGACTTCACTTCAATGCACTTGTGCGTGTGCATGCGTGTATGTCCCTTATCAAATCCATCTGTGTCCATGACGGAGAAAGGGATGAGCTGCCTTTGAACTATTCCAGGAATTCCCTTGGCTGCACTCTTCTCTTGCCTCCCCCTTCATAAAGTATGACTGACAGACCTACTGCACTAGAATAGAACAGAACTGAAAAGAACTTCAGTAGATATCTGGACAAGGCTGTGCATTCAAGTCTGCCCCCTGGCAGACAAGTAGGGGAAAACAGAAGAAAGAACTTATCTGCCTGGTCCAGCTTCTATGCTCCTCTTCCTAACCCTTGTCCAACTTTTCATCTTTAGACATTGTTTTCTCTCTTTCTCTGCTGTGTTATTCTGAATCTTAATTGAAAAATAAGTATTCAAGTAAAAAGTATTCAAAAAGTCACCTTTTATTTCTACAGTGTATAATTGCAAGAAAAGCAACACCTGTCAACACATGTCTCCACTTAGATGGTCTATTTCACACAATTTAAATAATCAATATCTCAATGATTCAATGATTCAAAAATGCTTATCAATTGTTTCAGTACGGCTTTTCAACTGAATATTCTAAGAACAGCATGAGAATAGCATGAATTCTATCAATGGTATGGTCCATGACAGATGATGTTGTTGCATTTGTATTTAGAGTTTTTAAAATGGGTCTGCAGATTGGACAAAAAAATGTTAGCCACTGTAAAGCTGATCTTTGTTTCTTTCAGCATGTACCATCAGACCTCTAGGCTGTACCATGGCTAGGCTATACCATTTCAGAAACAGATGATCCACATTATTCTTCTCTTGGATAGATTGTTAACGACACAATTTATAACGTGTCTTTGTTTTTATTGTTATCCAGCATGATGTCATTATGCACAAACACATCTAAATACTAAGGTGCACATGTGCAGCCTCTTTCTGAGGCATCTAAAGTTTGATCCACTCTTTGCACGCTAGCAGCAGTCACATAGAGCTCCTCTCCCTAGACATGCATGCTTTCCATCAATACTACTAGCTTTAATGCTGCAACTGGAAACGTAAACATGTCCATTTTAATCATTTATGGCAGACTCCCCCAGAGAACGGGTGGGTTTAACCGGTGCATACTTTTCAAGAGAAGTCATTCATTTCCCAGGTGCACTCTTCTGGTTTTGTCTATCTAGTGTATGTTTGCTGATGTGCACAAAATTGGAGGCATATTTGGCTTAACAACCAGAGTAAAAGACTGCCTGCCCTAAAGTTTCTGTAGAAACAAACAGTAACAGGCTACTGTGAATGCTACTGCATACAGCAATGACTTGTAGGTTTTCAAGAGACCTTGCATAGCATACAGTAGATAACCTGCACTTCTGTGCACTGCACCATTTCTTGAATGTTCCTCCATCTTCATACAATAAAACTTCGGAGTTTGTGGATGATCAAGCATCTACAGTATGTTGACAAGTGTAAGTAAAAACCAAAGTCATTATCAAAGAAAAATCATTGGGCTTGTCACATGGAACTTTTTTTGACTCTGCTGTTTGTGAAGTATGTTACCTATTGATTTCCTAAGGACAGAATGTTGAGCCAATCAGAGCCCTTAATGGAAAATCCTTTGCTTAGAAAAGGAATGGAAAGGAAGACCAAGCTTTCAGGATCCAAGGTTTGAGAGTTGAGTCTGTGTAGACACTTAAGGCCTAACAATGACTCTGCATATTTATCACAACATAGATTTGTCTCCATGGAGTTCACCGCGGAGCAAGCTCTCATGTGAACAATTCTGCAAAGATCCTTGATTACTGACTTGACTCCTTCGCTTCTACCCTCTCTGGATTCTGGTAGTAGTTATTACAGTTATTATTATGTGGTTGTCCTTATAAGTCATATTTTTTCTGTTGTTTCATTGTTACCTCTGACAGACCTACATTCAAGATTCAAAATTCAAAAAGCTTTATTGTCCTACATGTTCCCATGTTGTCAATAAAGGCTGCAGGGCTCATAGGCCTACAATCTAAGGGACTGGAAGCTGTAGCCTGTCAATCTGCTTTGAGTTGAAGTGTTTCATTTGTTAAAAACATCTTATCAACCTACATTCAAATCATTCAAATAAGTAGCCCTACAAGTAGACCTCGAAGGGTCAATTGAAATAATATTCATATTCCAAACCAAACATTAGGCTATTGTCTGTCTCCACCCTCATTGCAATTGCTTAACAGCCATGTAGGCTATCCTTTTAATGGCAATTATCGGGGTGAGTCTTGCGATTCGTTTCTAATAATACCAATAAGTTACTGATCAAGGCGTCCCAATTCAGTCTAAGAGCACGTGAATGACAGTTTATAGCTGGTGCTATGCTGCCCCCCGACGGCACTGTGGACCCACGCAATGTTCAAACTTATAGTTTTATGTGTTATTCATTTGCAACCTGTAGTCCTTACTGTGGCGTCCAAATCCATTTGCCTAGTCGTTTCTTCCACTTCGCGTGGATACAGCTGTCAGGGTCTGTGAATCAAATATTTATGATGGCGCCGAGACTATTATGAAATTACTAGCATATATTTTCATAAACCTTCACGTCAAGTTATTTTGCCCCATCCCATCATTATTCAGTTTCAATAGACTACTTTAGATGAGTGTAGGGAGATAATGACAGTTAGATTTGTGGCTTCATTTGATTAACTAACTTCCTATGCATCCACTCAACATAATCGTATCACAATTTTGCCACAAGATGGAGACAGAGTAAAGAGCATCTATGCAGTTGAAGTGACCTCAAGATTTAAAATAAATAAATAAATAAATAAATAAATAAATAAATAAATAAATGCTAAGATCTGAAAGGTAAAAAATATCAAAGACTGATAATAGGCTACCGGTCACACTATGCACATGACAGAACATTATCCAACTAAGTTATTAAGTATCAGTGCGTTAATAATCTCTGCACCATACTGAGCGCAGCGACACATTTCATTTCAACAGTATTATTAATAGACGATAGCACAGATGATAAAGCACATTTGTGTGTAGGCCTCCATAAAGTTATCTAAATTATGAGTTTGTTTTTTCAGTTTCCTACGATTTTTATTTAGAAATGGGGCACGAAAATGGCCTCTCTAATTCACCACATTTTCTCGTGTGAATTTTCACACTCTGACACGAAAGGAATGATTTAAGGCCTACCTGTTGCTGGACTTACTGTTGGCCTTAAGTAAATTGGCACTGGCTGCACATGACGCAATTTTTAGAGCATGTTGGAGGCGTCTGGCGAGACATAACTTTTTGTGGGTGTTCTCCGAGTTTCATCCCCGCCATTTACGCATTATAATAGCTGTTTTGCTCACCTGTGCGTCTGAAGAGACTGGCGCCATTGGTAATTACTCGACGTCTAGTCTGGCAAAACGTGTTGCCTGCTTATGCCTAATGCTCGGTCCCTGGCACGAAGTACCACTGTCTTGTCAGTGGGTGGCGCCTACCTGCAACAATTGCTTAGAATATGTATGAATGGTCTTCTTTACCGTACTTATAGCAACACATTTGATTATACAATATAGGATTTGAGTAGACCTTATCACTGAGATGAGGTGAAATCATTGCGAAACGGATTGACGTTGCGCTGTGGTACATTTAAGAAGTATTCATATGTCAGTCTTGAAAGTTCAGTTGTTGGTGTGAAGTCTACTGAACACCTCTGTCGATAGAAGGGAAACACTTATTGGGTATGTTTCAGCTTTCGGCGCCTGATATGGAAGAGTAGAGACAAAGAGGCTTTCCTGGCTTTTAGTAATCCTTCAAGGCAAACCAAATGTACCTCGTATAGGCTACGTCGACTGTTTGCTCACCTATTGGTTGCGTCTCTCACATGACTCGCTGTATATGGACCGCCCTGACAGCATCTCAGGGAGCAGAGGCAACCCGAAGACGCACACCCTCCACTGGGAAAGAGGATGCGCCAGTAAACAAACCTACAACAAAACTACCTCTCTTAAAGCGTCAGAATTTCCATTAAATATCCAAGTTTTAGCTCAGATACTTTTACATTGTTTTATTATATGCCGGATCGTACCGCGTAAATATATCTCCTGTTACATTCTACTTTGGCAACATTTTCTCTTGGAACGATGACCGGAGTCTTTGACAGCCTCGCCACAGATATGCACTCCAACCAAATTACCTCCACCAACTTCCACACCATGAAATCTCAAGACTCGCCCACGTTACCGGTGTCCACAGTGACCGACAGCAGCTTCTATAGCAGCCCCCAGCCTGGTCTGTGCGCTGGCGCGGCATACGCACAACTTGGGTCTTATCCTTACCATCCCGGGGGAGCCAGTAATGTACATTACAGTCCCAAAGCGTACGACATGGGCTTTGGGTCCTCTTATGGCGCCTATGGATCCTATGCCTCTGGATCATCACCAGTTCCAACAGACACAGGTAAACTGTTACTATTTCTGACATCTCTCATCAATGTCCATAGGGTGTGTGGATACATCAGTTGCTTAAACGGTCCCATTGTTTCTTTTCTGCAGAGAAAGAGGAGAGCGAGCCAGAAATTCGGATGGTCAATGGAAAACCAAAGAAGGTCCGAAAGCCTCGAACTATTTATTCTAGTTTCCAACTGGCTGCTCTTCAGCGGAGATTTCAGAAGACCCAGTATCTGGCGCTCCCAGAGCGGGCCGAACTCGCGGCGTCCCTTGGCCTGACTCAGACGCAGGTGAGAGCAGTCGAGTTCAATGAATGAATGAATGATTGTGAATGCCTATGGGTAAAACTTTTCAAAACAGAATTTGTGCGCATGCTTATAAACATTAACTTCTGGATGTAGTTAACAAAGGCAACACTATTAATGCTTTAAGCCCTACAACTAAGAATATGTGTGGTAAACCACAGTATACGGCCTCTGGGCTACTAACTTTAATTGTCGTCGTCTAGAGCAGTAATAAAGTGTGCTATTTACTTCAGTAGATTTAATAGGCAGATGTCTTGGAAGGAAAATTATCTTACTAGAGCAACTATTGCATTTTGTATTTGTTCGTGTTGTTGATGTTTATCTATTGTTTTAGGTGAAAATTTGGTTTCAAAATCGACGCTCTAAATTCAAGAAGTTATGGAAAAACGGGGAAATTCCTCCGGATCAGCATGTCGCCCCGAGTGATTCGCCACCCTGCAGTTCTCCGGCCGAGACGAACTGGGAATTCCCACAGGGCCAAACGCTGAACGACGGGGATTCGACAATGAGCCAGAACACTGGCCCACCGAACACCACAGCCCCCTCGTTCCTTACAAACTACTCTTGGTATACATCCACGAACTCTGCGACGCACGCACAGCCAAGCCCTCTTATCCAACACCATAACAGCGCAATGAGCACGGGGCCCATTTTCTAACTTTGAACTCAAAAACAGAGAGGAACTATGGAAGGAACTCGATCGTAACTGGATTTCTACCTGCCTATGCGCCTGGTTTCGCAGGGGACCATCCTTTTGGGGGGAGTGGGGAAAACTAAGAAAATAAACTCTATTGCGTTTTCCTTTTTGGATTTATATTGTAGCCGTCGGACGTGTAGTATTCTCATGCAATGATTTGGGAATTAAATTATTTTTATTCAGCTATTTATTGCTCTCTTTTGCGCTTATTGGTGTGTCAATTCAACATACACGTAAACACGGGCAATGGCACTACATAGACCTTGCATTTATTGTTGAATATCCGGGGTTTCACTGTAAAAAAAAAAAACACATGTTACTAACACTGAGGATCCAGCTGAGCTCACAGCGACCAAGTTTGCCTCAAATGAAAATGGTATTGCCTTTGAAGTAGACCATAACCTATATGTTCGTTGTTTGGTTGCCTCCCATGGGACATATGTAACCGTTCAGTGCTCGTTTAAGTTCTGTGTGGGCTTTTTGAGGTGAATGACTGGAATGGGAGCACGTTTGTTTAAATACAACGCAAACAACCGTTTCAACAGCACCCTTTGATATGTGCCCAAACGCCTCATCTTACAGGCTGGCTTCCATGGTCATGAAGTAACAACTTAATAAGGCCGACAATTATGCAGTTTTCAGCATCTGAGTCATCTGAACACGATTCGTGTATCCAATTTTATTTGTATGCTACTGTGATAAATGTTTTATTTCAACAAACACTGCTCTGTTTCCTATTACTCATTCCTGTTTTTGCCGGAGCGCATGTCGTCCAATTTAACGCTTTTGTTTTGTGCAAATGATGACAGGAGTGTTACGACACTAACGCTGACACCACTGGTCACATTGGTGGGCTCCTGTTATTTTAAAGCCGTATTTCGACTGGTGAAATGTTTTTGGTTACCAGCAAATCTGGAGAATGCGAACTGTCAGACTGACGTGACCGCATCCCCGCAGAACTGGCGCCAGATGTGCCTTCCGCTGGATCCAGCTCAGCGAAGCGGAACCACGGATGATTGGACACGTAGTACTTCTCAAAAGTTATCACATATCAGTGACTTTAAAATCAGTTAATCAGAGACTGGGATAGGCTTGTTCGGAGTAACCTAGGGGCTTCATTGTACGGTGGTCCTGTCGAAGAACTGTTTCTGTAAGGCACTCTGACCGTAGACTGATGACAGTTGATTCTGGAAACATTACAGGCCAGAGGCCAATAAAACGACAAGAGCTTGTTGGCCAAGACTCTTTGAGCGTTGTGGTGTGCAGCGCTGCCAACAGCTTTTTTATGAACCATTGCGGTTAGTCGGTAATGAATGGAGTTTCCCGGGTTCCATTCGTTTCTTAATAGGATCCGATTATTTAGAGTTGTTATATACACCAACAGTACTGTACTGGCCCTGAATAAGAGATGAGATAGAGAAGAAGAGAGAGAAAGAGAGGAACAGAGAGAGAGAGAGAAAGAGAGAGAGGGGACGTGAGGGCGTTCCTAGTGTGGCCTGGGTTCTTCCCCCAGCAGACTCTCTGGAGTCAGCGCGCGCCTCTCCCAGACGTTTTATGTTGTAGGCCTCCAAAAAAAGGCAAGAGAAAAGAAGAGAGGGAGAAACCGAAAAGACAAAACCGCCTCAAGCAGACCGACATGGAAACATTTCCCCTCCCAACTCGCCTCCACTCCCGGCCTCCTGCCTCAAGCTATTCTGGTCTCTGAGCTTGGGTAGCCACTTCTTACGCTCACAGTTCAATGCCCTGAAAGCATGTATAAGAAGAGTTATTTGTGTATTTAGGCTAAGATTAACAGCAGTAACATACCATGTTATCATAGTTTTAATTTGATAATACGCAAGTAATTGAAACTGGCATTCAGTTGTTGTAGTTGCAAATGTCAGCACACTTCTAACTGAACCGAAATAAATACAGGAAGGTAGGTATGGCCGCAAACAAGTGCTAATATCTAATTTCTCATATATGCATATGTTAAAAAAATCTTCATGACAATTACTGATCCAGGTAAATTTAACACATGATGAAAGTGTATGTGTATATGACCCTTGCCGGATTGGTGTGTCCAGTCAGTCAGCATAGCATAATTGATTTTACACGAATTTAGAAGATATGAGGTTACAAGAATTAGGCTAATAACATTAACATGTTAGGCAATTACATAATTGTATATCAAATAGTAGTAATAGAAATAGTCTTTAAGTATAGCATAATTTATTATGCCTGCAGATCAACATGAAGCAGTTGGGTAATTTCAAGATGAAATGATCAGAATTCATATGGATTTGCATTCGTATTGGTCTAGGCTACAACACAACTGCTGTAGATTCCATGGCTTCCTTAAAACAGCAGAATCAGATCTCATATGAAAATCGTTAGACATTAAAATAGAATAATTTATTTCGGCTATGTTCATGTAGGCTATAGCAGAATATGGTAATTGATATGACTGATAAGGCGTGATGAAATATGCCTAGGCTATATGCCTGGAAGGTGTCCTTAAATTAAGATTATAATCTCAATTACCGCAACAAAAAAAAAAAAAAACACAGCCTTATGTATAATTTTACCTACAAATTCAGATCCTGACGCAGGGCCTTGTTTATAGGCTACCTCACATCAACGAGCTCAGTTATGCGCTAATCCAGGGAGATGCAAGAGCAAATCCCGCTCGTTTTCTCCTTTTTTTCCGCCCACATCTTAATTACTTCCGTTCGCCGCGTAATCAGCCGGAATAGTGTAGCTGCAATTTTGGGAGCGAGAAAAAAAATGTTCATAATTTTCCCGAGGATTACCAAACCTTTGAGTGCCATTAGTGTGACGAAGGATAAACATTCAGGCTAATAATCTTTGGTTTTTCACTCTTTCTCTCCTCCCAGATAGGCCTATAAAAAGAGACGTGTTTGACGCTCACTACGCAGTCATATTTTGAAACTGAGCAGAACTCACAGTGCCTAACCTTATGGAACAGCTGGATAGAGGAGCGTCCCTCATCTGGAATAGTGACTTAACCTCTGAAATATAGGATTCTCAGCGCTTGAAGTCAAATTTATGTACTGAAGAGTAGGTAAGAAACCTAAAGCTTGATTTTTACGCATGGTCAGAAATTACTTGTATCCTACCCTAGGCCTAAGTGAATTAAGTGGGGTAATATTTGGTTTATCGCTGAAATGCCATCATGTCTATTTACTCAGGTCAATGGCACTGAGGGAGAGGATGGGAGAAAGTAGACTAAAAGAGGGACGGGTCCATCAATCAATTTTATAATAGGCTATTCCGCAATTTAACGATATCGAGATGTCTGTAGCCAGATAGAAATGTGGTCTTTGTCTTAACTTATTGATTACATTACTGAAGGCTGCGCTAACATGAGGCTGCAAGCCCCCAGCACCTGAAAGCAATTTGTCAGAAAAGCGACAGAAAGAGCCGCACACCTATTTCAGCTTTTTAAAACATCGAATTCTGCCTCTCTATCCATCTCCCTCTCTCTTTTGTTAGAGTGAAAGGATTCCCTGACCGGCAGAAAATTGCTCATAATTGTCGTAACGATGGAAAACGCGGGAGAATGAATAAAAGCAAAATGACTGTAATTACGTTTCTATTTAGCGGGTGCTCGCTCGCTTGCTCGCTCACCCGCTATCAGTGGGCCAACCCACGCGCGCTTCTGCAGCTGCACGCGTCTGTGTAGTCTTGTCACAGCGGGAAAGAGACAGGCGAGAAGAAAGTGAAAAGGCCATTTTCGAATTAAAGAGTGAATGTGACAAATAATATTAAAACTAAAAATGTTATAGCATTTAATATTTTAATAGTGAAATGATCGTTGCAGATGTCCATGACCCTAATAATGCACATAGGTGGTTTTATTAGACATTATGATCTTTAGTAGGCTAGGCTACAAAATAGGCTAAGCTAGGCCTATATGCCCAACTGTACTTTTTTATTATTAATTTGTGTCATCATTATTTGGAAGAAATAAAACACTATTTGATAATAGCTAAATGTCAGGTTGATTTAATTCTGTACAACAAATCATATGCATTAGTCCAAAGCTGAGTGCTGAAAGTAAACGGATACAATGCATCATGGAGACCTGAAGAAAATTCGTGATTACAGAATTTAAAAACCTGGAAAATAAATAGGCCTAGTCAGAAAAGGAAACAATGGCAGCTTGCAGAGATCAATGTTCATTAATCAGTCTTCATCACAGCATACGCGTTCACTGAGGTAGGCCTCCTTCTCCAGAATATGGAGCAGTCAGGCTTTGTGACAGCACTGAGCCCCTTTCATGATAAATTACAGAAATAAATTATATCTTGTGCTCCATTTTATCCAAAGGTTTGAGCTTATTCACAAATAGCTTTGCCTTTGATGTGAGATTTCCCCCCTGGCAAAACATGCATTACCTTCCACTGAATGTATCTGGTCCAAAGGAAAGCAAAGGTTTTGCTAAATAATTAAGGCCTAAACTATTGCAAGAGAACACAACAGTTTCAAGTGTCACAACCTGTATCAAACCCTTTCCGTTTCTCAATTAGAATCCTAGAAAGTCTCAGACAGTTGGAGCAAATGTATG
This sequence comes from Alosa alosa, assembly GCF_017589495.1. NCBI lineage: Eukaryota > Metazoa > Chordata > Actinopteri > Clupeiformes > Clupeidae > Alosa > Alosa alosa. The sequence goes on along the minus strand of NC_063211.1, from coordinate 24,761,960 downwards.
GCCACACTGTTCAGGCAAAGCTCATATCAACTGGGTATGCTGTGTGTCTTCCTGGTGGACTGTCTGGTACCAGTTATTGTACTCCGAGACGTAGGACACCATCGTTGGCTCGGTGGAATCTGCGTAGGATGTGAGGTAAGAGTTCCACACCGAAGTGGTGGGCAGCGTAGTGGCAGACAGTCCTTGTTCAGCTATTTGCGTTGTTGTGGATTCAATGGTTCCTCGTCCCTGCTTGATGATTTTCTTAAACTTGGACCTTTTGTTCTGAAACCATATTTTAACCTGTGAAAGAAAAGAGACAAGGGACACATTATTACAGGCATGGGCACTGAAGGTGGTTTTGTTAGACCAACAAGCAGTCAACAAACTAGACATTACAATAAACAACGGATTGTTCTGCTTGCAAACGACGACACATTTCCATTGGAGATTAAATTAATTAGTGGATTAGGTAATGTTAACGTGCCTGTGTCTGTGTGATTCCCAATGACGCAGCGAGTTCGGCTCTTTCTGGCAGCGCTAGGTACTGCGTCAGCGCGAAACGTCCGTTGAGCGCTTGTAGCTGCGCGCTGGAGTAGATTGTTCTGGGCCGGCGAATCTTCTTCCCTTTGCCGTTGAAGCGCACCAGTCCACCGCCCACTATCTCACTTCTTTCTGGCTTTGATCCTACAGGTGGTAACAAAATACATGCGCACACTGTGATGAGGTCATTTTGTCCAAGCCTGAGCAAGCATTCTGAAATAATGATCTGTTATTACAGGCTGGATATGTGGCTTATCAACTTTCGCGTGAAGTCATTACAAAAACTAATGTTATGATCATTTCTATCCACGGATGTTGCTCTACTTGAGTGCAACCCGTAGCTATGTGCAAAGATATTGTTATGAGAGAAAGTGGTATTTCCTTACCTGGCTCGGTTAAACTGGGGGTTTGGACGGCGCCAGTATAAGGCAACGGGCTCAGCTGAGAGCAGGTATATCCCAGTGGATGGGGGACAGAAGATGCGGTTCCGTAAGACATCTCGTGCGCAATGGCCCCGATGGAGAAGTGTGCCACCGGCGACGGTTGCGGAGAGCCGCAGTAATCCATGAGCAGCGATATTGTCTGTGGGGAGCTTCTGTTCCTATGACATCCTTCTCATTCTAAGTTGGACCTCGTGTTGTCTTCTGTTGTGCATTTTCAAAGGGGCAAAGAATGATTTCGCGGAGCCACCTATTTTTTCTTCAAGCGTTCTCAGTAAAGAATAACAAAAAGCGAACTTTTTTGTCCAACCTTACAGTAAAATGTCTTGAAGCGATTGCTTTGCATCACGGCGAGCAGTGTATTCGACGTGATCTGATTGGCTTGCTGTACATAGGAGATGCTGCCATTGGTCGTGAAATTCAGTCTGTGGTCTGAAAATTGTCCGTATTTACCGCGAATCTATATATTCAGACCTGTTCAGATGATACGGAGTGGGCAGATGTTATAACTAAATAAAAAGTGTTTAAGAGGTGACGTTACAATATTGCCGTGATTGCTTAAAAAATTATGACTTAATTTACATTTGTTCACATCATGATAATGTGTATAATTTCTTTGTTAAATCAAAGATTCTAGATGATGCAGTGTCCGTTTAGGCTTTACTAAACATCAGTCTAGGTGTAACATACCAGGTAGGCCTACATTCGCAGACCCTTTAGTTGATCGTAATATGGTTAATTATGCAGAAATCAGTTTCAGTGGACCACCGCTGTTTCATTAGCATATCACGAGCGACGGATTTGCATGTCAAATGCCTAATTGACCGGATGCTTAAACTGTTAATTGCTTACAATTGTAAAGTCGTCATTACAAATATTTCTTCAGATTCGAGCCTACCTGTGTAGAAGACAAGGCAACCAAGAACATGAAAGGTGTGCAACTAATTAAGATTTATAGAACTAGGCAATGATACAAATAGTCATACAATAGTAATCCCCGTAATACAAATAATTAAAAAATAAAACGTTGAAAAGCACTAAGGATATGTTTAAAATGTCTGAATTAAATAGCCAGGCCAAAATGTAAGTCCCATAATTTAACGACAGCATAATTCAGTTGATTGTAACATTTAAAACATCACCTATCATTTTGTTTCTTTTCGCAAAACGCATATCCCCTGACCATGCCAGCATGACATAAAATCGTTAACATTATCTCAGGGAGACAATGGACTGTCCTCGCTTGATGATATTAGACGCGGCTCATACAGTAAGCACACACCACATAGAGAATCTCTATCACAACACATCCAGCTCGTTAGCCTGTATATCCCGCCAGTCAGATGCTCATAACGGCATTACCTCTGCAGTAACTTCATCAGACAGGCAGACACGGAGAAAAATGCATTCCGCTAATTGGATGTAACGAGATTTAGGATGGTCAAGGCAGGCTGAGGGAATGGTAAAATATAAACCTGGGTGAAATCACCGAGCAACTGAAGACAAATTAAATAAATACATTATGTTTAAACTTAAATAATTCACTCCAGACAAAATTATTCTCTCCTGATTTCACTTAGTATGGTAGAAGCTGTGACATTAAAAAATAAGAGCCTCTAAACCAAATTTATCAGAAATATGAATTTCGCAAATCTCAATTTTAACATACAAACCCTCAGTATTATCTCATATTGACCTTTAGTTACACTGAAATGGAGAGATAATGGCGATTGTGGGATATTACAAATTACAGTAGACGTTTTAAAGAAAGACAAAACTTTACTTAAATAACACTTACTCTCACATTGCAGGCTTACAAGGAAGAGTTCAGCTCAGTGTCCCTGTGTAGTGTTTTAGAAACAATGCCTAAGTCATCCTGACACATTTGTGATGCGATCTAGGGAAACCCTTCACATGGTCCACTCAAAAATCCTTGATTTTTGCTCCATTTAAATCCTCTCTTGTGAAATGGTGAAAGATTCTGATACCATCCTAGCAACATTCTGGACACTGTCCCCTAGCAAAATCCTGGATGCCATCCTCCCAAAATCTTGGATGTTGCTAGGATGGTATCAGAATCATAAATTGGTAAAATTGCACCATGTGAACTGTTTTCCCAGATCACATCACATTTATTTTACAAATACACACACACGCGCGCACACGCACACAATCATTCTTGCAAATAGCAAAAACATAAACATACAAGCATACAGAAACACACACACACTAATATTCTTCAGGGAGCTTGGTGAGAATTTCAACACCATCAGAAGTGATGACGACAGTGTGCTCAAACTGGGCTGATCTGAGGACACACACGCACACGCATATGCACACCACACACACACACACACACACACACACACACACACACACACACACACACAGAGAGAAGCACATGATCAGACTGAGTCTCAAGTCCTGTTGGATACCACCTCAAGCTGTGCATCCTCTCGAGCTGGCGGGAAAGGTCTCATCGTCTCTCCCTCTGCCCCTCCCCCCCATAACCACTTAATACAATTACATCAGAACCGCTCACCTCTGCCCATTTTCCAATGACCCTTCATGCTAGCGTCTAAACTGATAAAACCCATCCCCTACCAGGAGGACACTACACCCCCCAGCTCTTGCTTTTGCCTCACCCCTTTTTCTGTCTTTTAAACACACACACTCATATTCCAACAGCATCACACAGTGAGCCGGCTGCATAATTACGCAACATCTCAACTTCTGCCTCACCACTTCACAGTCTTCTCTAGCACCCTCAACACTGAGAGCCGTCATAATCAGTGGGGCTGCAGGTCGGGAACTAATAATGCCACCTCACCCAGCCCTCATGCATTCCCATTCAGAACTAATGCTACGCTAAAGCAGCAGGGGCCTCTTCTGATTAATAGTCATAGAATATGATTACAGACTACTACAGGTGTGTTACAGTGCCCTCCACATTTATTGATACCCCTGGTGAAGTTGAGTAAAGAGAGGAATTTAATAAATCATCTTTTGGGAATTGATCTCAATCTCAGAATGAAATTATTGAGGAAAAATCCAACACTGATGGGAAGCAAATGTATTCTGAGAAAGAACAATGCATCATAAAGAAATACATATTTTTTACCAAAAACACATGTGCCATTATTGGAAACCCTGCATTTAGTACATTGTAAAGCCATTAAAAAAAATGTATTAGCCTTCTCCTTTGACACGCCATGAAGTTGGAGAATACAAATAAAGGTTTTTGAGACTATTTCTCTGTACAGAACCTCTCCAGATTTATTTTTTATATCTTAGTGAACCAGGAAGTCATGGAATACTACTCGAAAGTCCATATACACTCAGGTTCACTTTAAAAAGTTGAATATAAATTGAAAGATTAAGTTGCTTTATAATGTTTTCTAGGGCACATGGGATTTGGTTACACATATTTATTTATTTATGATGCCTTTATTTCTCAGTATAAATTTGGTTCCCTTCAAGGTTAGATTTGTTTTCTGATAGTTTTCAATGCGACACTAAGACAAATTCCCAAAATATGATATTTTTATTCTACCTTTTGCTCAGCTTGACCAGGGGGGGCAATAAATGTGGAGTGCTGTATGTGATTTTATCAGGTGTATTATAATAATATGCTAGCCAAGTGGAGTACAGAGGGACTGTGGTACATAGACTGTGATACATAGATATATGGGGTGATACCTTTTATCATCCACAGAGACGGCAGTCCACTTGTCCTTCAGGATGCGGAATTCTGCGGATCCCTCCATTAGGATGGGTTCTAAAGGAAAGAGGAAGAAACTACATACATACATAAACGGACAAAACACACACACATACACACATATACACACACACACACACACACACACACACACACACACACGCTCACCTGCAACGAGGACACCAAAAGACAACTATCGTTGTACACATTCATGTAGGTCAGCTGACAGATTATCCTTGTTCACACTCATGCACACCACAATCACACACTCACTGACCTATAGTGAAGGCCATGCCCTCCTCCATCTGCAAGTCATTGTCATTGGCTGTTGAGAGGAGTGGAGATCCACATGTAAGTAACAGCAGTTAGTAGTAATGGATACACCTGCACGTTTTTTCGGCATGCAACACATTATAGCACTATTATCCGTGATAATCTAGGCCATTTTATTTGTAAGTAAAAGCTGTTTTTAATAAACTGAGAATGACAATGTATGGTTTAGATGCGAGGACAGTGTACAACCACTATGGAGTACACATAGTAAATTATCTGAAGAAATCAGTTCATTTACTGAATAAATAATAGGACATAAGAATCACAGTTATAAACAAATGTTTTTCAAACGATTCTTAAAAAAGCTCAAGAAATCACATAAACACTTTTTGACATACTAAAGTCTAAGATAGCAAATAAAATGATATTGTTATTGGTTATGCACAGATAAGCATTGCCATGAATCCCAAATTAATCCATTGAAGAGGTTAATAGTGAGTGAAAACCCTGTCAGAAATCTTTTTTGAAGAAAAAAACATAGATTAAATAAAATGCTATCCATGAAAAGGTGAACAGTTTTAATATGTATGCATTCCTCCCTTTTCCCCAGACAGAAACATGTCTGAACTTATAACAATTGGATTAAAAGCAGTTGATAGCATATGCCTCACCATGATGCCATATCTCTGGGTGGCCGTGGAAATAAGACCCGATTCCATGCCCAATGAAGTAGGGACATACACTGAACCCATGGGTATAAGCTGTGTCACTGCAGTAGTGGGGGAAAAGGAACAAAACATTTAACATTTATTCAGACAATCACAGTGTGCTTAATTACATACTGAACCATCTGGTATTGTAGACTACTGTTCACTCTATAGTGCTTTTTAACAGCACATACTATATTTCAAATACTGAGCTCATTTAACCATTTTAGTAATGTACTCTTTTACTATCTAAAATTACACCTTTGATAAGTATGTGATTTGTTTGTGTTTACAGAGCTGATCATTTTAGATTTGGGTCTAGACAAACATTTGTAAATACAGAAAGAAAATACACTTCCAATATACCACAGAAACAGCCAAAATATATCATTTCACAGGGGCAGAGATGGTAAAATATCAACATTTCAGCTGTCCGACAGGCTAAGGGTAATCACTATAGCAACGGAGGGCAGCTGCTCTATTCACTCCTCTCTAAATGAGCAATTACAAACACGCTGAGCCTCTCCCACTGAGACACATGTATTTTAGGCCTCATATTATGACAAAGAAAACCAGTTTATTTCTTACGTGGGAGAGTGTGTTTGAAAGGGAAGTGTGTGTGTGAGAGTATGTGTGTGTGTTTGAGAAAGAGGGAGAGAGAGAGACCGTGTTTTCATTTCTGATTCACCAGTTTGTGACAAATGTGAGTTAGCATGTACAAGACTCAAGACACTAACAACAGAGTCTGTCATTATCTTTATAACTATAAATATTCATCTCTCTGAGAGGTGGCTGTGGACAGAGGGGAAGTCACTATGGTCAGCACTCAGCCCCGCACTCAAGTTTCAAGTTCATCCAACACACAGCTCACCCACTCTCTGTAGTACTTTGTATCCCACCACTCAACACACACACACACACACACACACAGAGAGAGAGAGAAGAGAGAGAGAGAGCGCTCAGCACCACTCCTGTGGTGACCCACACTCTCCCTCATTCTGTCCAACAGCACTCCTCAAGCTACTGGAGATCTTCCACCCTCTCCTCTCAGTTCACCACTTTCTCTCCCTCCTCATCCTCCACATCCCCCTCTCCCCTCCTCCCACATCCCTCCAGCTTCCCCTCCTTCCTCCTCTTCTACATCCTTCTCTTTTTCTCTCTTTTCTCCATCCCTCTCTTTTCTTCCTCCTCCTCTTCTCCACCCCCTCTCCTTCTCTTGGTTTAATTGCAGAGCCCTCTGAGGCCAAACTCTGTGGACTAGAGAAGAGGGTGTGACTTAAAGAGACAGGTTCCCTCTGTGTGTAATGTGCAGTCTGAAGCACAGTACGCCTACATGTCAGAAGGGCACCGAGAGAACGCAGACCTCCACCAAGACCACATGGTTCTGGGTATCATGGCCTATGAGAGTCAACTGAAAGTTCATGCACTCGCGTAGGAACCTCTCTGTGATCCCTTCTACCATAATTGTGTAATGTCACAGAAAGATGATGGAGAGATATGATTAGAGATGTAAAAGAACCTTTCGCCAAAGTTGCTTATTTATGCTTTTTTTTTTTACAGAAACGCAGCTCATCAGGGGTGTTTTTGGGGGGTGTATTTTAGCTTCACTGACATTTGACTGTACAAGTCAAATAAATATGCATATGATGTATGTCATCTTGTGTCCTTGTCACAATTTTACACTTTACAACATTTAAACATCTGTAAGCAACCTGTACTGGTGTACAGATTAGTATTTCAGACTTATTCCATAACTAAATATCTCTCAAGGACTTTCAAAGACAAAAAGAGCCAAATAGCAGAAGCACAACAGGGCCACATTGGATCTCTTTCATAAAACCGAAAGACTCTCAAGGATGAGAACAAACAATAAGAAAAGGACACAATGGTATGGATCCTCTAGATTCTTTGAGCTTCATCTTCTGAAGAAGTTGGATTGACCAAAGGTTTGTAGTCAGTAAGTAACTACCAGTATATTGCAAAAAAGGATTGAAAACAACTATACACACACTGACACTTCATAGTCTCTCTATATATACTATGGTCTCCACTTGTGGAAATAAGCTGAGAGAAACCTCTAGCAGGAAATTAAACAAGGGTGTGGTATATCAAGCTGGTGAAAAAAATTGACTTAAACTTGGGACCCATCTAGATTTAGTTAAGTATACTATATATGGTATGGTAAACCTTTAAAGTACAGCTATTAAATGGAAAATAAACTATTAAGCAGTGTTTTAATAAACACATTATGGGAAGTGTGAACTTAACATAAATGTTTGTATATCCTTCTGAAATAAAGTAGCTGAAAAAACAAAAGAGTTTGGAGGTGAATTTTTACTATAATGGTAAAAAGGTTAAATAGCTTGGAGTTTAGGAGCTGTTAAAATGCAGTGGACAAACAAAGGACCACAGTGACGCAACAAATGATTTTTACAGGCCATCACACACAGCAGCAATATAAAACAAGATGGACCACATAGTGGCACATAACATGACCACTTCATGATGTTGCCACCTGCTATGGGGGAAAAAGTACACAGAATGTTCGACACAACAATATATGTATTCTAAAGCGACACACATCCACATATTCACTATAAGGTCACAAAACTACCACATGTAACACCAGGTACCAGGTTTCACACCTAATATAATGTAAAGTCCGCCGGTCAGAACAGGAAAATAGATCCTTTCAGGAGGAAGAAAGACCACTCCCTTGCACGCCAGGGTACTGTTCGTCCTGTTGGGATTTATCTTATTATTCTGACCATTATCCTTTACATAATACTCATTTAAGGAGGAAATGGTTCTGGGTTCTTATGGGATAGAACACGTAGGATTATTATCTGAAGGCAATAATATGTATGAGCACAACACTAAATGTAGATTATAGACATTTATAACGGGTCATGGGCCTAGCGACGATGACAAGAAAATCAGAAAATCCTCTCCTTTGCTTGCTTTGTGCATTTGAACTATTAAGTTCTTTGGGCCAATCAAGATGCAAGTATTTGTGTAACTAAAAAAAGCCAATTGTGATGCAAATGAGGGTTCTAGGGAGCACGGTGTCTTTGTGGCGACCTTGTGGCTTGGTGGAGATGAATTGGACGCGCTCCGCGATGAGACGAGTGCCTGCATGTTGACAGGCAAAGACAGGGAGATATGCAGAGCACTGCACTCTCCCCCTATAGGGAGCACGCGCTTCCATGCAGAGAGGCAGCTACCCTATAATTTTCACCTCCTAAAGACAGACAGAAACGCACGCACACACACACACACTTACAGGCACACACACTCTCTCTCTCTCTCACACACACACACACACACACACTTACAGGCACACACTCTCTCTCTCTCTCACACACACACACACACACACACACACACACACACACACACAGCACAGACACACACAGAAGCAGAACACAGGCATAACCACAAGCACATACACAGTTGAGGACAGCAGCAGGAACACACACACACACACACACACACACACAAAACCACCTTCAAAACTACCCTGTAATTTAGATGGAGAATGGAAAGCCCAGTGCACCCTGGGTAGCTGCTGCTGTTCGTGTGCTAGTAGTAGTGTGAGTTTGTGGGTTCCTATGTGTGTTTGTGAGAGAGAGAGAGAGAGAGAGAATGTGTGTGGTGCATTAACAGTCTGAAAGCAGATTTGGCACATTATTACACCTCTGGATGGACTGAGTGTAGAAAAAGACAAAGAGATGAAAGAAGTGGAGAAAGGGAGACAGGATTATTCCCTCCTCTGGAGACATAATGGCTGTGCCTGCAGCACAATGCCTGTTTAGATGCCTTTTTAAGTCAAACGCCAGCCACATCCACAAAATTCACTCACCTTTTTCTGTTTACCTTGTAATCACCCTCTCTCTCACATGGACATGCACACACCCTCTCTACCCTCTCTGCCCTCTCCCCCCCCCCACACACACACACCACTGAAACACCCATTTCAATTTCATGGGGCTTTAACACACCATTGTGAAACTCTCAGGATTACCATCCCAAACTTCCACATCTTCCAAGAGGCTTTGAACAGCACTGCATCTTAGTTGGAGTTTATACTCTGTTATTGCCTCAGTTATTGCCTCTGTTATTGCCTCATCCATTGCCTGGATGATACGACCATTTACACAATACAATGCACGTTGCATTTTTGATACATCTACTCTGCAATAGCAATGATACCTCTAAAAACACTAACTTGCCGCGTCACCTTGAAGGACGTCGAAACATGCCAAGAATATTCCTTTTACATAAATCAGGACAAGTGTGTTCTAAATGAATGTGTTTGTGACAGAGACACATGTCTTTGTGTATGTGTTGACGCCAACATTCTTTTCAAGGGATGTCAGTTCATGTTAGACTTTCAAGCGTTGAGAACTTTGAGTGGGAAGAGGCCTTCACTACACACACACACACACACACACACACACACACACACACACACACACACACACACCACACACCTGATTGTGATTGTGTTGCCGATGACACAGAGGGGTTGACCAGGGCGGCAGGCGGCGATGGCCTCGTCACGGCAACGTCTCGCCACATCTACCAGCTTCCTCCCTACCTCATCCACAGAACCAACTAGAAAGGTCTCGGAGGTATCACCATGGTAACCCTCCAGGTAAACCTAAGAGACAGCAAGAAACTCTATAGAACAGCGGCTTTTATACGTGTGAGCATACTGTATGTATAAATTAATTAAAAATGAAAGCATTTCAATCAGTACCTCTATTTTATTTAGGTGTATGTACTATTATTGTGTACACGTGTTTGCTTAGATTTTTAGCAGGCACTCACAGTCACATCGATGTTAATGATATCGCCATCTTGAAGCCGACGGCTGCAGGATGAAAAAATAAAACACAAATTTACTGCCAAGGACATACAAGACCACTCCAACATACAGTCAACGAATCAGAGATGTGATGCATAAATTAAAAATGCAAAAACATAAATTTGAAAAAAAAAATTAGATGCATCCTAAATGGCTCCTTTAAGAAATGTTATAAAATCTAATGTAAACTAAGTGAAAACGTAACCTGGACTGGAACTATGAATTCATATCTCTAGGCGATCTATCCTATGCATGCACTTTTTGTTGTTGTTGTGGTCTGTGTTCCATTTGTTTTGTTAGCAACTGTTGCTCTTTTTCAGTTGTTGGGTGTAGAGATTATGTCATAATGTCAGTGTATTGTCTTTTAAATAGTCAAATATCTATAAATATAACAAGACATACAAGATATAAGCAGGTTACCTTTTTGCAAAAGATGGTGTCTATAAAGATACACAGACACAATCACACACACACACACACACACACCTGTCTGGTATGCCGTGACACACCACGTTGTTGACGGAGGTGCAGACAGATTTTGGGAAACCCCCATAGTTCAGTGGGGAGGGGTAGGCATTGTGGCGGATCGCTTCCTGATGGACTATGAAGTCTATCTCGTCTGTCGTCATGCCAACCTAGGGGAAGGGATAAACAACATAAATGTTCCATTGACTCAAAGCACAAACAAACACACAAAAAACAAAACTCCCCAACATTTGTGGAGTGTAACACATGTACATTAGTGCACATACGCACACACACACACACACACACACAGACACACACACACACACACACACACCTATTACCTTGAGACTTCTTCCGGCTAGAAGCAGTATTTGTCTGGCAAGTTGGCAAGCCCTCTTTAGACCTTCAATCTGCTCCTCATCCTTAATCTCGATGTAGTTTGGCCAATCAGGAACAGAACTGGAGGACACATAGTCAGGCCTCTGGATGTGCTAGAGAACGAGAGAGAGGAAGAGGAAGGGGGAGAGGAGAGGACGAGAGAGAGAAACATGTATGCTGCAGTTCTTAACAATATCATGACCACACCTCAAAAACACTTCAGTCTCTTCAAAAGCTGTTGCTAGAGTTTCCTTTGTTTTATTTTCCTTTATCTGAATGAAGGTTATGGGAAAAGGGAGAGATGGGAAAAAAACAACGGGGGGAGAATATGGACAAAAATGGAAAAAGGTCCAATTTAAACAGACAAGGCGGAAAGTAAAATGCGGGTCCTCCAGATGAGAGACCGATACCTCTATATCTGTCCTGTTTTTACTTTGTTCTGGCTTTTAGGACAGTCTCGTTAAAACAAATAAATGAACAAAATAAAACATAATGTAGTCTAAAGTATATGATGACTTGGGATTCTCTGTGTGTATATGGTGTGGAAAAAGATGAGAGGAGGAGAGGCTGTAACTGTCCAATGATTTAACATCCTTTCCTGTGATCACACAACACACACACACACACACACACGAGCAGAGAGAGAGAGAGAGAGAGATAGAGACAGTTCTAACAGAGTGCTTAGAATAAGAGACATCTGAAGAGGACTCATCACACAGAATCATAAACTATGAGCTTTAGGACCATCCATTACCAATCAGCCTATTCCCTTTCTTCTTCAAAGCTTTCCTATTTACACAATTCACGGTAACACTTTAGTTTAGGGAACACATGTTAGCCATTAATACATAACTAATATGTGTATGTATGTATTAGTGCTTAATAAGGTTTGTATCAAGTGTAATTACACATGTATTAGGTCTTTCTCCAGCAATATCGAATTCTTACTGAATAGGTAATTTATTCTTGGTAAATATGCTCCCTAAACTAAAGCGTTAACCAATTCACATTTCACAATTGACACCATTTCAAAAAACATCCAATCACAAAAAAATAACATAATCTTACAAGAAAAAGAAAATCTATCATCAGTGAGCCACACTTACAGATCATGATAGCATGTCTGAGTCACTAAGAGGGCCATTCTTTCACATATATATCCTCAAATGCAACACTGAATCTAGCAGTCTCATTTTTTCCATACTGGTAAGATCTCTGAGCGAAACTGAACAGACATGTTCCTCTAGGCCGATCTATAATGGTAGACCTAGTCGCTACCTTTGAGTCATAATAGCACTTGGGAGGTGCTGCTGGTGGGAAAAAGACCCTCAGCTGGATAGTGAATTAAGAGAGTCATTACTTTGGGCACGACGTAGGGAGGTCGGACCACAGCGGGGCGCACCACATTGTGGGAGTGGTGCCACTTCCTCCAGAAGAAGCAGCGGTGCGGGGGACGCTGGAGGCCAGCTGGGCACTGCTGGGGGCACGGGGGGCCCCATGCCACCCTCTGGAGTAACGCAGGCCAACCTGCAGCAGGCACAGATGCAAGTGGAGATGAGGCATCAGGCTACATTCACACATATTCACAGATGCAAGTGGAGATGAGGTATCAGGAAAAAGGAGTTGGCACACTTCTCGATTCTTTCTTTTCTTTTGTTTTATTTTGTCATGCTCTGTTTAGTAGAACGTTTCAACACTTCAGTCCTCTTCAGAAGGGTGGAAATGTTATTCTAAGCCAAGCATGACAATAAAACAAAAGAAATGAAAGAATCAAGAAGAGTGCAGAATCCTTTTTAAAGAATATTTTGACACCTTTTTATCCTGCACCTATGATGCGCACAATGACCTCTACTAACTGTACATTCACACATACCACACAAACACATTTGTGCATACATTTAAAGACATACAAGACATCAGCACATTTGTGTAGATACTTGCTGGAATGTACATATTTGTTACACATTGTATGCATTATCAATATGAATAGGTTAAATCTGCCATCTGACGAAGACCTAAGTGGTTGAAACATTGTGCATCACCCACTATTAAACTGGGAGCTTTAGAGACAGTGTGCGGATATCTTTTCTTTTGTTATACTCAGTATTTCTAGTATCCAGCACCTGTAGAATCAGTATAGATGTGCGTACACCTCTACACTTTAAATCTGCCATGCCAATAAAGCTTTTGAAAAACAAACATAGAAATGGACACTGTGGATATGAAGTGTTTGGCTACATTCACATGTATAATGCACACACAGAGATCAACCCCAGGACAAACCGTGGTCATTCTGGAGTAAGTCTGACCAACCTAAAGCAGACTGAGCTAAAAACATGGTACTTCAGAGTTCAATCTCTACAGCAGTATAGAGCCAATATCTATGTGTGTGTGCATGTGTGTGTGTGTGTGTGTGTTCGGCTCTCACTCACTCTCACACTTTACAGCACTGAATGTATCTCAGCAACAGAGTGCCCTCTACAGCAAATCACCATCAACATGCAGTTGCTCACAAGCTCACTGCACTCTGTCTTAAACCAAAATCATTTAGGCTCAGTTTTGTTTCTTTTCACACAATGCCTACAGCCACAATGGCATGGCGGTGTCTAATGCCTGAAACCCACATGGTTATCACAATTGGGTTTCTGAAATAGACTCATGCTGTCTGAGCAAAAAACAGGAATGTGATTTACCCTATACATTGCCATGACACATCAGAGAAGCGGAGGAGAGGCGGAGGGGAGAGGGAGGGAGGGAGGGAGAGAGAGAGAGAGGGAGGGAGGGCTGAGGAGGGAGGAGGACAGCGGAGGGAAGGAACAGAGGAAGAATATGGTGGTGGGCTGACAAACAGATTTTGGCAAAGGAAATTGTTTGTGTAGGTGTCTCCGACCCCCCACCCCTCTGTTTGAGTGCATGTGTGTTGGTGTGACCATGTGTGTGTGTATGTGGGGTGGTGGAGTGTGTATCCATAGGTGGTCCTGCAATCTGAGATGAAGATGTGGTCAAGTGTATGTGTGTGTGTGTGTTAGGCTGAAAAGCCAGAGAGAAGAGTGTAGCCTACCAATCTGTATGTAGCCTACATAGGCTATCTGACATCTCTCTCTCCTATTCTAACAATTCCAAACATGCTGCTAACATTTCTACACGAGTTCTAATGCGGGCCCCACCAAACACACACACACAATCCAATTAAATAGAAATGACAATTGCATTCTGCACTAGCTTCGTGTTTTGCGCTACAGAAAATAATGTAGGCTAGTGGCTGTAAAAATAGAAAGAACATCGAGTCCTCGAAGTGGTAAATATGCTTATACTTAGGCCTAGCTAGCCTTGTCAGTCAATAACAAATCGGCAACCTAACTGCAAGTCAATCACGTTCAGGTGAGTGACAACTTCTGTGCTTATTGTAAATCCAAAGAGTTTGTTCGATGTTTTGGAAACTAAAAACATAAGGCAAGCTGTGTCGAGGCTATGACAAACGCACCAAGCCTCAGTTACAATGATCGCTTAGGTCTATTAGGCAACACTTTTTGCTAGCCCAAATACACAAATGTGCCGTTTAAATGAGCAACCCTGGGATCCAGCTCTTACCTGATCTACATGACCACTTCGTAGCAATGGGTGCCGCCATGATGTTTGCAATAAGAACAGATCACGTGACCAGTGTATTTCTTGCTTAGAACGCCACCTGCCTACACAAGAGGTGATGACAGTGTTCAAATTCCAACATAGATTATCAAATGGAATTTTCATTGTACTTTTGTACAATGAATATTGAATCTCATTTCATTTCTTTCTTTCTCGTGAATTCCACCGGCATTTAGGGCAAGATGACAGTAGGCAACTTCAGTAGATGACAGCTGAGTTCAGCAAAGTTTCCTGCACAACCAATTAGGCTACTTTACCTATGACTAACTTTATTTTATTAACAGCCAGTTAACACAATAGCCTACCTAAAGCTACTATGGCACGACAATGCATAACATACGATTGAAAAAATTGTATTGTAGTAGTCTTTTATTAAGCCCTATTTTTCAGGACCCAGGACCAAAGGTTCATCTACAGCTGAACCCCATATATGCTCTAAAGAGTACTCTGAAATGCCGGTTGAGTGCAATACATTTGCAAGTTTGTAACCACACTTTTAGACCACTTTTCACTTTTATGAAAAAGGACTATACTGCTCTCAGCTTCCAAAATAGACCCAATATAGTGTTCAGCTCAGAGTTTAATGGTTGCACACGAGCCAAACTGTGGGTGTTCTGGCTTAGCTCATGTTCCCAAGTTTTCTTTCTTTGTCTAAAATGCACCACCACCACCACCACCACTCTTTTTTACTGTTACATGAAAAAAACACACTTGAAATCAGCCATCTAAAAACAAAAGGAATAGGGCGAGCAAGGAGCAGACAGAGAGAAATAGAGAGAGGGAGAAGAGGGACAGTGCTGGAGCAGAAAGGAGTATTCCCTCCTCCACTGTGGGACAAAATAAACAGTAATTAAATTGGGCTGGGCTGGTAATCAGCCACAAGTCTCCCTGTGGCAGCCACTACAGGCCCAGCTGAAATCAGCGTGGGAAACCAACGAGTCCCTTAGCAGGGGCGCAGACAAGTAACACTGCAAACAACTGCATCATACAGTACAAACATACAGTACTAAACAGACACACACACAAACAGTGTTGGGCAAGTTACTTCAAAATCGTAATGTATTATGTATTACTTATTACTGTCATTTCAAAGTAATTTGTTACATTGTAATATTACTGTCTCTGAATTGTAAGGCATTACACTATATTACTTTTAAGTTACTTTTACCAAAATATCTAGAAATATGGATGGATGAATTGGAATTCTAAATGCAGTTTATTATGCTCAATGCAGCTCATTGCACTTCTAATGGAGGGCGATGTGGTATAACATAATGACTGAGCTAGGCTTAAGGCTAACAACAGTAGAATGCAATAGGTGCAGTGATGGCTCATGATGCAATAGTTAGTTAGTTTATTTGTCCTTACATAGGAAATTTGTTTTCACATACCATACAAGCCTCACAGACATGAAATACATAGGTACACACAGTTACGGTTCTTCACCCACCACCCTGTTACCACATACCCCACCCACATAGGTGTTAACAGCACATAAAGGGCAGCCGTGGCCCACTGGTTAGCACTCTGGACTTGTAACCGGAGGCCTGACCAGTGGGCCGCGGCTGAAGTGCCCTTGAGCAAGGCACCTAACCCCTCACTGCTCCCCAAGCGCTGCCAATGAAGCAGGCAGCTCACTGCGCCGGGATTAGTGTGTGCTTCACCTCACTGTGTGTTCACTGTGTGCTGTTTGTGTTTCACTTATTCATTCACTAATTCACCGATTGGGTTAAATGCAGAGACCAAATTTCCCTCACAGGATCAAAAATACATACATACATACATAAACAGCATATATATCACAACAGCACATATACAGCACATATACATCACATTACACAGATACAAACAGGAAAACCATCACCAGTTGGCATTACAGAGGAATGAGGGTGGTACAGTGATCCATCACCGCTGTGTGTTGTTCAGTGCTGCTATTGCAGAGGGCACAAAGCTTTTCCCAAAGCGTACTCGCTTCCACCCCATAGCCCTGTATCTGCGTCTTGATGGAAGCAGAATGAAGAAGGGATTGAGGGGGTGGGTGGGGTCATGAGCGATGGTCTGTGCTCTGTTCTTGGTGAATTTACTGTTGAGATCTGATAGATTAGGGGTGGGGAGGCCTATTGCTTTGGCTGCGGTATGAGTGATGCGTGTGAGTCTGTTTCTGTTGGCAGCAGTTAGCATGTTGAAAAAGCAGGGAAGGCAGTAGAGGAGGATGGGCTGGACTATGCTTTTGTACAGAAGGAGCAGGTGACAGGGGGCAACAGAAAGTGATTTGAGCTTTCACGGATGGCATAGAGTCTCTGTTGACTGGCGTTTTTGTATGTCAGTGGTGTGTTGCTCAAAGCTGAGTTTATTGTCCAGGGTGAGTCCAAGGTATTTGAAACAGTCCACTATTTCTACGGTGTCGTTGTTGATGCAGGTGGGGTTGTGGATTGTGTCAGATGGTGTTCTGGTGTTGGTGATTACAAGTTCCTTGGTTTTACTGATGTTAAGCTGAAGGTAGTTGTCAGTGCACCATTGTGTGAGGTGGGAAATGGAGTCTTGGTATGCAGATATGGAGTTATTGTCATTGAGAAGTGCAAGTACAGCAGTGTCATCAGAGTATATGTGGTGATGGGTGTGGGACTGACGCAGTCATTGGTGTAGAGGGTGAAGAGGAAGAGGAAGAGGAAGGAACAATCATAGCCAGAATTTTGTTAAAAGCAGACAAAAGGTCGAAGTCTGGTCAATTGTGATAGAAATGCTGTAACTTTAGGCTTAGGCCTACTCATTAAAATGTATAATTTTAATACATTTTTAATATAATTTTTAATATAATTTATCCTGGTGCCACACACCTTGCATGTAGCTGTTCGCTTATTTCCTCTGTGCACGAAGTTTTTGTAACCGAAAGTCAGGCTCGGACTGGTAATCTGTACAACCGGTCCATGTGGGCTGGTGACCTCCGGGAATTTTTAAAAAAAGAAAAAAATTATTTAGCCTATTTGCGGCCCGTCATGTAGACCTAGGCCTAGCCTATAAAGGCAGTTGCATCCATTTGGATTGGGGGGTGACAGGTCAATCATTTTGGCCTCTTCATGACAGGTTCAGTGTGTGTTACGATCGCACCCCCCTGTCCCACCCCTCAAGAATATAGCCTACGAGTCCATGCATGGTAGCCTAGGCCAGTGGTTTTCAAAGTGGGGGCCGCGAGGGGGTGCCAGGGGGGCCTCAGCAAGTTGGAAAGAAAAATAAAAGCAACAAATAAATACATTTGAAAATTTTTAAATATACCCATTACTATGAGGGTTGTTATACAATGCCATTATAATAATTTGTCGCATATCTGAACATTATTTTCCATGATAATGACTGGGAATAATAGTAGAGTGATAGCTCTCATATAGCAGAAAGCCCCAAATGTAATTTTACACACTGTATGCTCCATCACAAAGTGCTTGTGGCTAAAATAATTATTAGGATTAGCTTAATGTATTTTTAAATTTGCCGTAGTATTGTCGATGGGTTTAATAACACATCAAGGGGTCCTTGGCCAGAAAACCTATTCATGTTTGGACTCAAAAGGAAGTAGTATTAGTATTTCCCATATAGTAGCCTTTTAGCTCACAATGACAGTGAAAGTGAAACTTGGAAAGTGGAAGTCTCTCCACCGAGTGTTACATTAGATGCACAATCAATCGCGAGTCGATGCACATCAACTGGTAGGTTAGTAACGAAGGTAGCCTAATTTTGCAAAATGTGATGACGGCACACAAACTTGGGCAAAAACGTTACAGTATACACTTGTGGTGATAGCCTACAGTTAATGTGAATCGCTGACTATAACCAAAGTAAAGGAGAAGATTTGCACCAAATAGGCCTAAAGGCTGTGGTTGTGTTTCTATAACATGTTGGCACAAATCGTAATTTCTGTCAAACTATGACGTAATTTCCTGGTCCAAATCTAAATGTTTGGGTTCAGTTTATGAAGTGTTGCTACAGCATGATACTGTTGTTTGTTATTTATGTCATTTTGGTAACCCAGGAAAAATTGTTAGACTTGTATCAACTAACTATCGGTGGGCTTGTGTGTGTGTGTGCCCAGGAAAATCACATGTTAGACTTGTATCAACTAAAGTTTAACAACATGACAGAAAAACAAACTTTTGATTAAAGAACACAGTGTCATCCATTATCACTTATCATGAACACATCAAAAGTGGTCATGGTAGAACTGTTAATAAATACTTCATGGTTGAACTGTAAAAGATCCATACGTTGACAGTGTTACTATGAACTATCATAGTGAATTTTACAGTAAAATGATCAAATTACCACAAATAAATTAATGAGAATAGCAACACTCTTTTTATGGAAGCCTTAGCTATGTAGCTATGACACCATGTGTGCAGGAAGACCATCTTACTCAATTTAGCTCTAATATTCTCAGGGTCCTTGAGAAACCTAAAACACCATGGAGGAATATCACAACAGTAGCAAATCAGAAGAGAGAATGTAGGAAAGCTGAACGTAAATGGAGAAACACTAAACTTCAGATTAACTATATGACATCTTCAAAAAGAGACTCCACGTTTATAACTCTGAGTAAT
The DNA here is from genome assembly GCF_017589495.1 of Alosa alosa. NCBI lineage: Eukaryota > Metazoa > Chordata > Actinopteri > Clupeiformes > Clupeidae > Alosa > Alosa alosa. The sequence continues at coordinate 24,742,344 of NC_063211.1, read as the reverse complement.
GTATAGGGCCAGGCATTCTTCATTAATTGTAATATTATTAACACATTTATAACTCCCGTGCTCTTTTTGCCATTGTTGATAAGTTAACAAATTCCCCAACAGAGCTACCTCAAGATTTCAAGTCAACAAAAATGACTTTGGTTCTTTTTTTCATCACAAAATTGAAAATATTAGAGACCACAGGCCTAGACAAAATGTAGCCTCCTTATCTGAATTTACTGCTATGATGGCCAAACCCTTGAAAAAACTGTGCTGCAACTTAGTTCATCTACTGTACCTGCTGTCTTGACGCTCTGCCTACAAAATTCTTTAAAAGTGTTTTCAGCTGTTTGGCATTTGGGCAAATGCAAATTGTAAACCATTCTCAGCTCAGGGATTTTCCCAGCAGCACTTAAGACTGCAACTATAAAACCTCTCCTGTTGTGTTTGCGGTCAAATGTGACCGATTGACAATTCTTTTCTCTCAAAAATATTGTTACCTTATTCTGACTACCATGAGGCGCCATGGCTTAATACAGGGCATCTGAACACACAAAAGAATTTTTGATAATTTTCATGACAATTGAAGTGTTTTATTTAACACCCATGTGTATTCCCGGTCTCAAATATGACCGGCCATTAGAAATGAATGGGTGAGAAAATGGTCAGTGTATAAAATTGAATCCAGACACATACTTATTGATTAGATGGACTGTATGTGTGCTTCTGTACATTAAAACACCCTCACTCCCCCTCTTTGCTTCTATGCCAACCCCCACTGGAACCTTTCCCCAATAGAATCTTCCCCTTTCTGACTTGCATGAGCTCAGGTCAATGAGGCCTACAGGCCATAAATACACTGTAAAAAAAATATTGTAATTTTACAGTAACTTACTGGCAGCCAGTTGGCAGTAATTTACTGCAACTGTAATTTACAGTAGTTATCCTATTACTGTATTAGCATTTACAGTAACTTTGCACACTACAGTATCATAATTTACAGTAGTGCTCTAGTATTATGATTTACAGTAGTACACATACTACTGTATCTTTATTTACAGTACTTACTACTACTGTTTTATCATTTGCAGTAATGCTACTGCATTTATTCCTACAATATTATTTTATATATTAAAAAACACACATTAACCAGTATGTATGTGAAAATAATATAATTTTATTTAAAAAAAACTCATCAAAACAAATATAATGGCAACCATAGACAAACTAACTGTAAAACAACATGACTGTCTTTATGGTATAATCCAACAAGTTCTGCACACACAGGGAAGGGCAGGGCATGCATCATCTTAGCTAACCAAGGGATAGATGACAAATAATCTATTTTCCCTAAAATGTGATGTTCCTTTAAGGCCTGTGATGTGTTCAGAGCCGGACAGTAACGGAGTACATTTACTTGAGTACAATTTTAAGGGATTACTCTTTACTCCACTACATTTCTATCCATAACCGTGAGTACCAGTTACTTCTTCTAAAAAAAAGAAAAAAAGAAAAATCTCGGAAACCCTCAATTTGTTGTTTACCTCTCAAACATGATTGGATTGTGCAGGCACCACTGATTGGGACAGCCTATCAGCAATCACCTTCAGCTTTCCGCCAAAGTCAACTCCATGGTCAGATTTAGATAAGAGACAAAACCATGGACGAAACAATGGATGAAGACGCAGCAGGTCCATCCCGGGAATGTGCCAACCTGTGGCCCCACCTCGCCAGACTATTTCAATTTAATGATAGTTTTCGCTTCAAATGTTTCAATTACAGAATAATATTTTGTATTTGAAATACGTATTTTAAATACATGTATTAGAAATACTGCCCATTACTGACAACATGGTAACAAGATGAAAATGACTTGATTTTACTTTCAATTCCTTTTACGTTCTCCAAGGTATTAAAATTTTTCATAACTCCATGTAGGACGTTTCTGTACATAAATGTAAGCACTGTGGCAGTAGTAATGCAATATTTAGAAAATGTAGGCTATTCTTGATACTCAAGTACTTTTAAAAACAAGTACTTCAGTACTTTTACTTAAGTAGACATCTGACTGTTGTACTTTTACTTGTACTTGAGTAAAATTGAGCAAAGGGTTTCTGTACTTTTACTCAAGTAATAAAGCTGTGTACTCTGTCCGCCACTGGATGTGTTACAGAGTTCATAATATGGCAGAATTAGCCTAATTACCAGTAATTCAGCCATTCAAAATCCACCAACTCTCTAAAAAAGACACCACGAGTGGGCTGAGGGCAACTGTCTTCCTTTGAACCTTCTTCCCTGTCTGGCGGCTGATTTGGGATTGGCCTGACACTTGGAGCCTTCAGGATTAATCCTGAGAATGAATCTGCAGACATAAAGGGCCAATAGAATCAAACCAATGCTTACCACCAATTTTTAACATAATATTACAATAAAACTATTCATGGGTTTCATCAGGTCCCTTTCTACAAATGTATTAATCAAGCATCATGCAGTCTACATTCATAATCATGGTGCTTTTTTATACACCTGTGGAAAGGGACCTAGTGAAACCCATGAATAGATGCAATTTGCAATTGCAGAGAGGTCATGCCGTTTCCTAGGATAGCTTAGCCATCAGAAGTCAGGTGCATTAATCAACTAGATAGCCTACGCAAATAGCAAAGCCAGAAAAAAATGTGATGTGTCAAAGTCAATTCAGAATCAAAGTTTCCTTATGTAATTTTCACAGTGGCCATATGAGTTGAGTGGATGAAATAATAGGCCAAGCAGTCTTAAGGAATTGATGAGAGGCAAATAAAGGCAGCCCATTTTAGATTGAATTTAGGTACAATTAATACAGAGTAGAGAAGCCTCTAGTGTGTGAATGGACAGAAAATAACAAAAGTGAAAATAACAAAAGTGACAATCAGTGTAATGGAATGTTGGCATGTATGCGTGAGTGTTAGACTGTGGGTGTGTGTTTGAACTTGCCGCTTGTTGTGGCGTTCTCATGTGTGGCTGTGGAGCCAGACGTCACATCCCCCCCCCCTCGAAGCTGGGACAGCGTGAAAGGAAGTCTGCAGTCACATTGGCCCGTCCCGGCACATGGTGGATGGTGAACCGGAATGGTTGCATTGCCAGGTACCAGCAAGTCACCCTGCTGTTTGTGTCTTTCATCCATCCCATCCATTCCAGAGCCTTGTGGTCCGTTTCCAGAATGAATTCCCTTCCCAGCAGGTAATATCTGAATGAATCGAGGGCCCACTTCACAGCAAGACATTCCTTCTCGATTGTAGAATAGCGGGACTCTCGTGGTAACAGCTTCCTGCTAATAAACGCCACTGGATGACGCCCTTCTGATGGACCTTGAAGTAGGACCGCTCCAACCCCTCGCTCGGAGTCATCAGTCTGAAGGATAAACATCTGCTCAAAGTCTGGACCGTATAAGATTGGATTCTTACCCAAAGCTTGTCTGAGGTCTTCAAAAGCCTCCTCTGCTGCCTTAGTCCATAGCACTTGATTGGGGCACCTGGAACCCACCATGTCAGTCAGAAGTGCAGCTCTAGAGGAGAAGGGAATAAAACGGTTATAAAACCCAGCCATCCCAAGGAAAGACCTGAGCTGCTTTCGGGTCTGAGGCAGAGGGCAGTTCTTAATTGCCTGAACTTGCCTGGTCCTCAGGGAGATGTTGCAACTGTAACTCCAGTGGTGTTATCCTGGGTAGGTACTGCTCTTCATCATCGTCCTCTTCCTCCACCCGTCTGATTAACAGGGACTCTGCTCCTCTTTCCGGTCGGGAAACCCACTCTTTCAACAGATTGGCATGAAGGACTTTGGATCGCCTCTTCCCTGGGGCCGGTAAGTAGTTGGCCCAATTTTCTCCTGTATGACAAATGGACCTTGCCACTTTGCAAGCAATTTACTGTCATGACTAGGCAACATCACTAAAACCTTCTGATCAGCAGAAAAGCTTCTGTGGCGTGCTGACCGGTCGTACCAGGACTTCTGACTCTTCTGCGCCTGGGCCATGCGTTCTTGTGCCAGAGTGGACATCTGCTGCAGCTTCTCCCGCATCTGTATAACATAAGCAGCGACATTAATGGGCTCTCCCTTCCCTCTCTCTCCCTCCCAGATCTCTTTAAGGAGTAACAGGGGCCCCCTCACCTCATGGCCATGAAGCAATTCAAATGGCGAAAAGCCTGTGGAGGCTTGGGGTACCTCCCTATATGCAAACAGAAGGAAAGGGAGCCATTGATCCCAATCAGAACCGGTGTCGTTGACGAAATTCCTCAACATCTGCTTAAGCGTCTGATTGAATCGCTCCGTGAGCCCATCAGTTTAGGGATGGTATGGAGTCGTACGTAAGCTTCTGACACCTAACAGTCCGTAGACCTGCTTTAGAAGAGTGGACATAAAGTTGGTGCCTTGGTCAGTAAGGATTTCCCGTGGGAATCCAACTCTTGCAAACAACTGCACCAAACAGAACGCTACCTGTTTAGCCTTGACTGATCTTAAGGGAAATACTTCTGGATATTTTGTTGCATAGTCAGTCACCACCAACATGAAGCGATTACCTGATCTGCTCTTTTCTACAGAGCCTACGACATCCATTCCCAGACGCTCAAATGGAGTAGTTATTATTGGCAAGGGTTGCATAGGGACTTTACAGGGACCCCTAGCAGTGGCCTTTTGGCACTCAGGACGGCTTCTGCAAAACTGAGCTGCCTCTGCTCGCAAACCTGGCCAGAAAAAGTGTTTGCTGATGCAAGCCCTAGTCTTATGTTTCCCCAAGTGGCCAGCCCAGGGAATGGCATGGCCCAGGGTTAGCACCAACTCACGTGCTTCTCGAGGGACCACCAGCTGCTCTGAAGACCCTTGACAACGGTACAGCACCCCTAACAACAAACTGCTCTTGCCCAGTACAGCAACAGTGGTGTGATTGGCTGGTTTGTGTGACGTCACCTACGACTGCAAACAACGCTGTCTGATTAACCCTGCTGTAATCACGGAAAATAAGCTAACTTTAGGTTATACTTTGATCTATTTTTATGTTTCTTAAGTGTAACGCTATTGCATTGCTGTTTGACAGTAGTGAAATCAACCGTAAACTAGCTCATATTTGCCAGTTATTTAGCTAATGCTATTGTATTGCTGTTTGACAGTAGTGAAATCAACTGTAAACTAGCTCATATGTTGGAAACATCATATCGAAGTTATTTAGCTAATGCTATTGTATTGCTGTTTGACAGTAGTTTGAAATCAACCGCCTGAAACTAGCTCATAGTTGGCCTGATGTTATTTAGCTAATGCTATTGTATTGCTGTTTGACAGTAGTGAAAAAATCAACATAGCTAATTTAGATAGAACTAGCTCATATGCTAGTGGAAACATCATATAAGTATAACTGCAGCAGAAGTTTATTCTTCCTACCGCTCTCAGAGTAGCACTTCCATTGTCAAAAGCAATCCTCAGCCAAAAGCTATATTTTCTGAAAAACGACTCTTGGATATCACCTTGTCGTGGGAAACAGCAGATTACCACCCTCCAGCTAATAACAACTCTCCACCAATCAAGGTAAGTACATGAATTACTTGAATTTACCATAACAATTGCTTGATAACATTTTTGAAGTTACACAACTATCACTTTCTCTCATGAAAACAACGTTAATCAGTCCTTTGGTCTTATAAGTAATGTTACCCTAGCATATTTCGGGAGAAGAAATGTAAGTCTAACAGTGGCTAACAGTCTAATTTGTGAATGGGTTTTCCAACTCTCGGTCAGAGTCAATCTTACAGTTGTAGACCTATGGAACCGTTGTTTTTTTTACGTGTATCGGTAGAGTAAATACATGTGTGTTTATTAACCTTTTCCTCAGTTTATAGCTAAGCGCCACGGTTCATTAGTAGCCGCTGGTTTGTGGTCAACCATTTGCGAGTAAAATGACGAGCTATTAGGACTTACGAATGGGTTTTCCTGTGGCCATCACTCGATCGAGTCAATCTTACAGTTGTAGACCTATGAAATCGTTGTTTTTTTTACGTGTATCGGGAGAAGAAATACAGATCGTATTGAAAGCATTTCCCATATCGTAGCCTACTAGTTCGCTCACAACAACAGCAAAAATGAAACATGGAGAGTGGTCCGCAGAGACACCACTGTTACATTAGATGCACACTCAATCGCAATTCCAACCAACTGAAACAGAGATTTATGAGAATTATGTTTTAACCAAGGACTAAAAGAGTCAGCGAATACATTTTAATCATAAACATGATAACACATGAACTTCCTGTTCTAGTTTGATGTATGTTATACACAGCAGTGGTCATGCTTTTCTATGTATGTCCTTGTTTTGTATGTCCTTGTCAATGATTGTCCTAACTTTGTTTGTCCTTTGTTGTTCTTTGTTTGTTCTTTGTTGTCTGTCAGGCCTCAACGAAAAAGACCACCTTTAGCATTCACTCCGCATTACTCCCGGCAGAGACGGGTGTCTTATCCTACTAACACCCCACTCGTGGCCTGCACCTGAATGTGGTGAGTGGGCTTTCAACTATACAAGTCTTACTTTCATGTTCCCATGGAGTATGGAGGTTAACTGGCACCATAATTTGATGTAAAAAGTAGTGATGCTCCGATTGAAGTGGCGTGAATGCGAGGCTATTGACCAGATGGATAAGCTACCGAGTTGAATTGAACATAGCCTCACGCAGACACACACACACACAGTGAACCACTTTGCGCTTACGCAAATCTACTACGCAACCATGGGAAACTTATACATCTGGAGAGAGCTCCTTGCTAACTATCCCGCTAGCTCATGTTACGTCTGTCAGTAGGCCCTAGTGCTCACTAAAATCATTAATGAACATTGCAAGACACTTATTTCCTCTATGATCCCAGAAAGATTTTCTTCGATTTGTTATCTAATGACATAGAAAACAATGAATTGCATCCACATTGCATCCTTATGCACTATTACATTACATTTGGCACTATGCGCAACTTGTATTCACTAGCCTAAAACCGTGAGACTGATAATTACTCTCACATATTTCTTAAAGTGACAGGCACTCAATTACACCTACACATCATCAATGTGCACTCAATTAGACCTATACACCACATTAACGATATGCCTAAGTGTAATAGTTTAAAAATCAATATGAAGTATTCAAATTACTAAATATGTTTAGCTACTAGTAATGGTGCAATCATTGGTACAATTGGTGCAAATTCTGATAGATTATAGATAAAAGATTCCTATTCCCCTGCCATTCTGTGATCGGCAATCGGCAGATCATGATTTTGGTGATCGGCCCCAAAAATGCTGATCGGAGCATCTCTAGTAAAAAGAGAAAAGAGAGGCTGAGTCTCTCAGAAGTAAAGATACCGAGGTATTCATCTTTGTGAAAACTTCTTAAACTGTCAACGATACCTGGGACACCGAAACACCGGGGCACATGAAATTTGGTGGGTATGTAGCCCCGCTAGACTTTTACAGAAAAAAATTGTTTGGTCCCCGGGGGCCACTCCCCCACCGTGCTGGGCCCCCCGAAACCCAAAAAATGCAGTTTTTCCTAAATAACTACCTGAACCGTGGCACTGAGGATGAAGATTTTTTTATGGTAAGTTGGTCTCAAGGGCCCACATCAACCTGGCCCATAATCACAACGTTCCCTAACGCGATGGTTTTCTAATAGAAAATATACCTGAAAGATAACCTGTCTATGATGCAAACACCGGGCTGGGACATTTCTGCTTGCTAAATAGGTTTTTTTCTGCTGTTGATTTGGTCACAGTCCTTGGTGGCCCTGTCAGTGCTTTGTAAAGTCTTGCATTAAGACCACAAAAAGTCTCAAAAAGCATCTGAGCTAACGTTCATTCCCAAACACCCACAAGGCTACTTCAATACTCTATTTTAAAAATTAACGCACCCGTGATGATCTACATCTAAACCAAATATTTTAGAGCGCACTTTGAGAGATGTATCCAAGGCAGGGCTGTACACATAATCGTAATATTATTTGTTGCACGTGCTACAAAAATCATTCTGTGCAATGGAAGATTTACCAACGTTACACCGGTCTGATACAGTTTTGCCTATGGCTATACATGCGTGAGACTGAGACGCCTGTTTATTTGTTTGAAGTGTGTGCAGGGTGTGAGAGGGGAATCGATGTGCTTTGATTCCAGCTTGGTAGTTGTAGTCTGTGAGATTAAAAAGCATGTGTGTGTGAAGTATCCAAACAATGACACCTTCATTATGGCTTTCATTATGGCTGCTTTAGCAACAAACCTTAAGCTACTGTGTAGTGGGTCCCAGGGTCCAAGTGACTACTTCATTTGCGCTTTCCGTGATTCATGGAGCTGTGTGAATTTTATTAAAACTTTTCGCCACGTGGCAGCTTAAGTCCGCTTGATACTGTAAGGCGTAAGCCATTGGTTTCCAAAGGAGATTTTATATGTGTCGCCAGCATAGCCTATTGACAATTTATGTTGTAAATAGACCTACCTTATACCTGTAGCTTAGGGAAGCTAACAGCTTTCTATTAGGATCTAGTTTGTTAACAGTTACGGTTTTGTCATACTGTAACTCCCTGATGCATTTTTGCATTTAGAATAGCCAGAGCGTGGATATCTCAATCGGAAAATTAAACAATATCGGGCGTCTACCATGGACTAGGCTGGGTGAATCCAGCCTGATCTGCCAGCAATTTATTTTTTGATTTCTTAAAAGATTGAGCTTGGTATAGTGAAAGCCAGACTAACCATGGACCTCAGTTACACAATGCAAGGGAACATGAATCAGCCTATATTTGCACGAACAATAGTTCTTCAACTTGGCCCGTTAAAATGTGTATGAACAGTCTAGCGACGCATTTCATGAAGGCCCATTTGGACATGTCAATTATTTGCACCATTGGTTAGATGTAAAACTGCATTTTGTTTCAGACTACTGGTAAGCTTACTTAATTTGTGCATTGACAATAAAGTATCACATGAACTAAAGATGACTAAAATCTTATGTAGAAGAAGAAACATTCACAAAAAATCCATCCATCCAAAAATGACCTTTGTTTTTGATAGCTGTTGAAAACTGCATGGAACTGACAGAGATGTTTTTGTTTATTAATAAATAAATAAATAAAAATATAACATTATGCTGATACCTTCTGCTTTTCCCAAATACAATATAGCCTACAGGTGTAAGTGACCTTTCATCAATCCAGTTGCAATGGATGAACTGCCCTTCTTGTGATTGTTTAGAGATTTTAAAGGTTTTATAACAATACTACAACTTTTTTGGCTTTTCTACAATCTATTCACCTTTGCAGCGCCAGTAGGCTACTCTCTGTGCAGCCGCACACACACACACAGGCACGCCAAACAAGCATACACAAAAGTTTCAAGAGTGGGGGATGGAGTAAAAGATGGATACAAATTAATTAGTGTGATTTATTTTCGTTGAACGGATGTACAGGACTGAGCGGCTGTCATATTTTGTACCGCTATGTGGTACATCTAGTTTAAAAAGCAACTGCAGCTACATTGTGCGTCTGCCCTGATTCTGATACCATGGCGGTATTAATTAAACCGTGGTGGGCTGCCATGCTGAAATAAACGTAGAGGAAACACTGTGACCTCTTTATAGACCTTTAAGCTAAAGTTCTTCCACAGTTTTTAAAACCAGTTTAAAACACTGATTGTTTGTTGATTTTATTTTCACAGGTTGACAGGCCTCAGTGGACAGTGAGACAGTGATCTACCTTTGGACTGGCACCGACCAGAAATGGACACTGAAACTTGATTTCTCATGAATATCTTTACAAGATGCAACACACATTGTGGAACACTTTAGACACTAATAAACATGTCCACTTTTCTCTGGAATTGTTTTGTTTGTCATTTGTGGTAATGGATTTCCAAATGTATGGACAAGCTTCATTTTACTGTTTATGTGTGTAATCAGCTGATATTAGAAATGATGTATTTTAGAAATGTATATTTAATTAGAAGCAAAGGTAGCCTAGACATCATATTACAAGAGTGGCGTGTTTAAACTTAAGAAAACATTGATTTAAACTAAAGGTACTTAAAGTAAGATTCACAGAAATGAATTTAATTTGCTGCCCATTTTATTCACACATGTATAGCTCGTCAATTTCTTTAGTCTGATTTGGTTTTGTCAAGGGTTGGGTTAATGACGTCAATGTTTCCGGTAGTTTGCATGTAAATCATATTACAGAAATTGTAATGTCCGATATATCGAGGGTCTCGTTTTAACATCATGTCAGGTAGGAGGGTTGTGCCCATAAAGATTCACTGACGAATGTTGTCGGGCTGTAAGAGATAAATATATATATATATATATATAATTAGGTGGCAGTGCAGGATAAGAAATTACATTACATTACATTTGGCTGACGCATTTTTAGCCAAAGCGACTTACAACATGGTAAACAGTTTAAGTTTTAGAGCAATTCTCAGCAATTTTAGGACAATTTAAAAAGCATTAGAGTACAGTAAGAATAAGTGCATCAGTGAGTGCTGTTTTTAACAGTTACTTGTCAGTTTAAGACGGCTGGTGAGTGCTAGGATCAGCAAGACTTGTTGTAAGTGTTGCTATGAGAGGAGATGTTCTCTAAAGAGCTGGGTCTTCAGGAGTTTTTTGAAAATGGAGAGGGATGTCCCTGCCCTTGTAGGAACTGGCAATGTGTTCCACCAACGAGGAACAACAGATGAGAAAAGTTTGGATTGGCCTGAGCGTACCGGTGGTAGAGCTAGACGTCATTCGTCTGAGGAGCGCAGGGGTCTGGAGGTAGCGTATGTCTGTATGAGGGCATTAAGTAGGTGGGAGCAGAACCGGAGACTACTTTGTAGGCAAGCGTTAGAGCCTTGAATTTGATGCGGGCCGCCATAGGTAGCCAGTGTAGCTGGATGAGCAGCGGGGTAACATGTGCCCTTTTGGGTTGGTTGTAGACCAGGCGCAGGCTGGGAGACCTGTCAGGAGGGCGTTGCAGTAGTCGAGTCGTGAGGTGACTATTGCCTGAACCAGAAGTTGGGTAGCATCTTGAGTCAAGTGAGTCCTGATTTTCCGTATGTTGTAGAGTGCGAAACGGCATGACCGGGCGACTGAGGCAACATGATCTGAGAACTCCTATATTTCTTGCAGTCCTGGTAGGTGAAACAGACAGGGAGTCAAATTTAATGTTGATGTTGTGGTGTATGGTAGGTTTAGCTGGGAGGACCAGCAGTTTAGTCTTTGAGAGGTTCAGCTGGAGGTGGTGTGCCTTCATCCATGTAGCTATGTCTGAGAGGCAATCCGAGATCCGCCTGCGCTGAAACCAAGGGGTCATAGCAATTAACAAACCCCAAGGAGTTGGTGTAGATAGCAAAGAGAAGGGGGCCCAGCACTGAAGAAATAGAAGAGGCGTCTATAAATTACAAACAGTAGGTAAGACTGCATGTTTTGGTGGCTAGGTGGAAAGGACAGATAGAGCTGTGTCTCGCTGCATAGCAGTGGTAACATGAGAAGCCATGCTTAACGGATAATCTGTCCCAAGGAGTTGGTGTAGATAGCAGAAGAAGTAGAAGAAAACATTGTTGAAACAGTTTGTTAAGCCAGAGAATGTCTAATAAGTGCTCTGGTTAAGCAGTCGCATGAAATAAGGAGACTACAGACAATTCGGTTTTCAATTCAACTGTTAAACTAATAAAGTTCATTTTCAAGGTATGTGACTGCTATGTGAAATTTCAAATGCTTTGCCTACGCATTGCATTAGGTCTGAGCACCACTGGAGAAAACACTAACATGCAGTATTGATTGAGACAACTTCACACTATAATGTCATATTATAAATTAATACAGTGAGGTTATGTATTAATACAGTGACTGATTATGAACTACTGTCCCCCTGTACACAGATGCATAAGGACTCGGTAGGCTCATTCAGTAATCCATCCATCATTGCTCACATGCCAAAAATGTTTTGGGGCTCCGCTCTAGACTTCTGGCCCCATGTGCTTGGTAAACCAATGTATTAATATAGTTGTTATTTACACCAACCCTGTCACCTTTTAATCTTAGAGGGTACTAAAATCACAGATTTATTTGAAACATTCATATTCAAAGTGAAGCACTAAGGGTGGTTTACTGAAGTTGAATTGACAAATAACAAAATACAACAGCATTTGTATTTGTTGTAAACAAGTACATCCGTTTAATGACTTGTTTTTCAACAGATTTGCAGAATAAATCTGCAAATGTACATTAAATGAGCAATCTTCAACTACAAAATAAAACCAAAATAGACAAACATTAATAATCAAAAATAAAATGTCCCAAAAAATAGATACTTATTCCTACTTCGTTCCTGGCTTTCAGGTATCTGCAACTCTGCAGTGGACGAACCTGCAATGATTAAATAAATACATAAATAAATAAAACAAAAACTATGTTAAATGTGTCATGTCATATTAACAGGCTATGTAACCATTTGCCATCAAGAAAACCTCACCTTCTGTGTCATCAGCCATGGAGGCAGACACTTGATGAGGTAGAGTTAGGTAGAGGTAGAGATGTGCTCCAAAGTACTTCAACAGTGTCTCTGAAAAAAAAAAGTGCATATTTGATCGAGCAGAATGAGTTTATTTTGCTATCATTACTTACACTCATCAACAAGCAATTCCACATGTAACAATTCATATTCTATTGGCAAATGAGGCATAATCAAAAGTATACTTAATTGCAGTATGGTCTGGTGAACGCTTAACATGGTGATCTACTGCAGCCTAAATATTAGGGTAGCACCGCTACATCACTCGCCACTGTCTTAATCCAATTTAAGTCTATTTTCATCACAGAAGTCTCCCCCACCCAACATGGTATATTTTCTCAAACACTACCATCTCTCCCAAATATCTTAGAGCAGAGCGCACGCATTCGTTCCATCTTTGCCTATTAAGCTGGAATGTTACCGATGCCCAGAGTCGCGCTAGTGGGTTGGGGTTGGGACTAGGAGCCTGGGCTTAGCCTGCTGTTGCTATCAGACTTACCACTATGTTACATATTATTGAACAGTAATAAACTATCAACACTTTCAGGTGCGAAATCAGAAACAATCCCTCTGTGGTAAATTTGCCTTCAGCTACGTTTTCATGTAGCTACTGTAGTGCTAATGTCCACTTCAGTCAGCTAGCTAACTTTAATTTACAACATAAGCCCACCTAGAGCTAGGGTACATGCTTGATTGAACATCCAAAACAATCCCAATATCCTTGACATCTGAAATACACCTAGATAAATATATATTAATGGGAGACATTTCTCTGTTGATGGCGGGGATTTAGTTCTGGTGATGGCTTATATTCGATCATGACAGCTAGCTAGCTACCTCAAGCACAAAACACACTGTAAATAATCATGCAAACATACCTGTATCTTGCTCGTTTTTCTCCTCTGTCATTTTCTTCTTTCTGTTTTCGGCACCAGAGGGATACGTGCTTTATTGTGACTTGTCTTAACATCTCACCGTCTCTTCCGATTTTTGAACTTGATGCAGTGTCTGCACGAATTGTCTATGAACCTGAGGTGTCTAGTTTATGCGCGTGACTCAAAGGCTGGCAGACACAGTAGAGGTAGGCAGGCACATTGATCATGAAATCAGAATTTTCTTGTTTTGAATTATTAATTGTTTCATTTATTCATTCATTGATGTCAAAAAAAATAAATAAAAAAAAACTTCGATTGGGGGCCCCAAGCAGCCGCTTAGTTCGCTTATGCCTCGGGCCGGCCCTGGGCAGGCAGGCCCATGTTGAGTTTCAGTTCAGTTTACTTTATTTGTAAAGGAGTTCAGCAGATCCAAGGGCCTCGGACTGTGGGAAAAGTGGGACTGATTACAGGGCCTCAATGGAGGAGAGGGCCCTTGAAAAGTCTGGAATATATCTTATTTTACCTGAATATTTTAATTTCTAAATTAAATGTCAAAATGAATTTCAGACAAAATGTAAAGTTTGACTGACTACATTTTGTACAAAGAAATAGTGAAGACTGTCTAAGGCAGGGATGTCAAACATCAGGCCCGCCAGTAGGTTTAACGGCCCCCCCCAGATATTTTTGGTAGGAACGGAAAGTCAGAAAAAAAAGATTCACATCCAGTTTTCTTCAACAATGTGTTATAACCAATATTTCTATAATATGACAAATTGATTAAACCTAGCACTACAAACCATCCTCAGCAAGGAATAAGCAGAAAAACTAACATGGAAGTAGGGCATTTCAAGAGAGAAAGAGCAGTATGTGACAGCAGCACATTATTGTCTAGGCTACTTGTTTGCTCATAAGTGATAATCAAACAACACTCTGACACCCATGCAGAAAAATGATAATGACCATGACAATGACAGCCCCCCACGAGATTTCATTCCAACAAATCCGGCCCACTACCTAATCGGAGTTTGACAAGGTCTAAGGTCATTCTCACTCTCCCTTGCTAAAGCGCAAAATGGTTTGGTCCGCCTGCACAACGATTCATAAGGTATCTCATTTTGTTTACGTAGTTGAGCATCGCTAGTAGTGGACAGCTAATTATTGTGCTGCTGGTAGGCTACAATGTCTTTCTCCAAGAAAACCAAGTCGGATTACCAAAAAACAAAGGCAAAAACAGGAGAGATCAAAATGAGGGGAAACAGCTAATACACTTGTTTCCAAAGAAAGGTGAGCACACACGTAATGACACGAAATCCCATGGTGTTAAACTGAGACAACCAATTGAAAGAGCGGCAAATACAGTTAGTTACACAGGTAATCTGAGGTATCGTGATCCACTTCCATCTCCAACTTGGCGCCAGCTTGATTCATGCCCTATGGTAGGCTACATGCTGATAGTGGTTCCGGGCGCAATTTCCCCCCTTCCTTTCCTTTCGGTTGTCGCTAGTCTTAACTTTTTTTTTTACTCAGTAACGGATGGAATTTGTGATGTAGCGAAGTACAATACTTCACTCAAAACGTAATCAAGTAAAAATAAAAGTAGCCTACCAATTTTAAAAACTACTTAAAACATACAAAATACACAAAAAAACTACTCAATACAGTAACGTGAGTAAATGTAATTAGTTGGGCTACTTTCCACCTCTGGTCGTCGGTCCAGTAGTGGGCCGGTCCAGGAGAAAATTGCCAGGGCCGAATTTTGTTCCCAGTCCGACCCTGACCGAAAGTAATGATAAAAGGCACAATTTCGGGAGGACTTCTTGTCGCCATGGTCAATGCATTTATATCTGTTATAACTATATTTGTGTGTTATGTATTGTTGTGTGTCTTGTCCTTGTGTCTGTCTTCTGGCTGTGCAATTAATTGCCCCTCGGGGACAATAAAGTTGCCTTGACCTTGACCTTGATCTGTGAGTGTGCGCACATAGCGCATGCGTTACATTGCACATTATGGCAAAGGCCATGCCGCTCGTTATACGTTTCACAAAGTATATGTAGCAGTAAAATAAAATAGAAATACATGAATAAATTTAGATTAAAAAAGCAATAATTGCATGAAATACAGCTTGTTCAGTAGTCTCGAAGCTCGAGTCCGAGTCAAGTCTGAAGTCTTTGTGGAGTCGCAAGTCAAGTCTGAAGTCACTGTTTTTTTATGACCTAAGTCCAAGTCCCCATCTTTTTACATTTCTATCCCTTCATTCTCTTTAATTCAAGTTCACAGCACGAAGCTGACATGAAGAGCATTTATGCTTTATCAAGAATCTAAAAGATTAGCGTGGCACCGCTCTAGATGTGTCATTAAATTAATTGTGCTTTTTCGCGAGGTAGGCTATAGAGATCTTTCGGTTTCACACACAAAGTGCACTTAACTGTTCTTCATATCCTAACTGTCTCTGATAAATTGAAAATAATGAGCGTAGGCTTATGTCCATCGAGTCAGTTGCAGCCAGCCACATTTATCTTCAACCAGTAACAGGAGATACATTCTGCTATTTGCGCAGTTGTCTGCGAATATGTATCAAAACATAACACCACTTAATTTCAGGTTAAAATGCATTGTAATGCGCGTTACTGAAGTTTGTACTGAGTAAAATATTACCCAATTGTTTTTTGTAATGCCTTACATTACTGTGTTACAGCAAAAAGCAATATATTACAGTAATTACATTACTTTTGTAACTCGTTACTCCCAACACTGCACACAAACACACACACACACACATACACAGACACTTTCTCTAATGTGGGCATGCAAAATAACCATGTTCTGGTCAGGTATATAATGTGGGGACAGATATTCAATAAGATGGCCTCAAAAGACTGTGTCCACAGTATGAGTGATACTGATGTTGCCATCGTGGGTTTACTGTGTTTACATAAATGGGACAAAGAATAATTATTACAATCCAACCATTTGTGGAGCATATCAGAGGAAAACTCTGACTACATGAACAGTTCAGTTGTTACAGAATTTGAGCCCTATAGTCCCTGGATGTTTTGGTGTATCCAATGTCATTGTGATGATATCATTGTCTAGTGTCTGACATCAATCTGTGGACTTCACTTGCATCCACTGAATTGATGGTGAGTATTGAATGCAATCCCCTTACTGAATGCATGTTAAGAGCACTCTTTTTTTAACTGACTAAACTCACTCACTGCCTTGCACAACAGACAGACTGAGGAAGTCATTCATCCCCAGGGCCATTGAACTGTTTAATGCAGTGGTCCCCAAACTACGGCCCGCCACCTCATTTTGGGTGGCCCCCCAAAACATGTCCGCGGTATATAGCATCTGGCCCGCATGGGAGTACGACATCGTCAAACTATAACTTCCGTAATTTCCCCCATTCATTCTCTATGGCGAGTCTTAACAGTACACATGTAATACTCTTTCTGTCCACTGGTGGTTGTTTTGGCGCTGTTTTGCGTTTGTCATCGAAAACGGAATGAAACGGAGGCCTACCTGCAAACAATGCAAGAGGCTGACTGCATTAGTGCTCAAAGTATTCTAGAAGTGTATCAATTAATTTTTAATAACTAACTAAGTCAAGTCATATTTCTGGGACTTTCTGGGATAATTATTTCTATTTTTATTCACTGCGTTCAAATGTTCATACAAATTCACAAGCTCTCATCAGGTGAGTGAAAGTGGTCATTTCAGATGTTTTTGCCTGCACTTCATAAAACTCTCATAGTTTGAGAACTTCAAATTATTTGTAGGATATTGCTTGTTCACAACTTGAGCTGTGTATGCAAATACACAGAGTTCAGAGTTCACACATTTTGGATAAAATACACTTTTGGGACTGTTAAAGTCTTTTTATTAGTATTATTTCATTTGAGCTACATTTTACACTGATATGGCATGATGGCAATATAAACACAGCTAATAATGGTATTAAATTGCAGTAGCCTATGATTAAATGTAATGGAATATTCAACTAAGGTAGACTGCTGTTGTTCACAGCACTAAGCTATTTATGTTTACTTATATACTCCGAATCTCTGGCCCTCTCTTAGAGCCAGGCATAGTGAGCTGGCCCTAGGAAGAAAAAGTTTGGGGACCACTGGTTTAATGCATCACTTAAGGGAAGAGGAGAAATAGACTTCTCCGCATAGTCTGTCTGCCTTTTCACCACCTCCAATGTCTTGAACTGTCTGTCCACTATTCACTTTACATGTGTCTTCTGCCTCACTGTTTGCGTGCTGTATTAGCACATATGCACAACCCCTCCCTCCATGCCACATACCTTTCTTAATATAGTTATTTATATATGGATATATAGACTTTATTCTTGCACTGTTGCACTGTTTGACTTACTCATTTGCACCATCACCATGACACTCATTCACACAGAGCACCTTACCTTATGCACTGAGAACCACAGGCTCAGTCCCTGCTTTAGTCATTGCAAGCGCACCTGATTGATTATTCACCCACTATGTGGATACTGTGTTTTAGAATTGATTTTTATTAAGTTTTATTTATTTTTATTTTTATTATTAATTTGTATTTTGTATATTTAGTATATTCTTTATCTTCTACAGTCCTTATTGCTTAAGTTGTGTTTTTTATATTATATACTTTTAATGACTTTTTCTGCTGTTATTGAATGTGTGTGTGTTGTGTGTGTGTGTGTGTTGTCTGTATGCTACTGTGACCTTGAATTTCCCCTAGGGATCAATAAAGTATATCTATCTATCTATCTATCTAAACAGCCTACTTATCTTCATTTGTAGAACCTCTTCACCAATGGCAGGTCCCAGTTAGTTGATATGTTAAAGGAGTGCACAGGCACAGTATACACACATGCACAAACAGAGAAAGACAAAGGGCCAATCTCAATTCTCTGTTTTACCTCTTTCCCTTCCCCTACCCCTTCATCTTACCCCTAGCCCTTGTCCCTCGAAACCGAGTGGCAAGACATAGGGGTGAAGAATATTCCCCTTGGAAATGAGATAGGCCTACCACTAACCATAAGGGAGAGCTGGATGATTGAAACACTTGAATTAACGTAATTTACAGAGATCGTACCACACTGAAAGCTAATATTTTGTCACTAGCAACCTGTCTTCTCTCAAATAGGCTATAATTGCATTTTCCGCTCGGAATAAAACCGTTCAGGAATTATTTCAACAACAGCTGAACGTGCCTATGTTCGTTCGCACCCTACCTTGGTCCGGGTGAATGAAACAGGGATGGGGGACAAAATAAACATGCAGTTTGCTATGTAAACATCCCACAACTCCTTTGATATTTTACAATAATATCCAAATGGTCGTTACTTGACATCGCTACCTGTAATAGCCTATGCGAGGAGTCGGCAGCAGTAGGCTTATGCAGCATTCATATTAGACGAGCGGTAAAAAAAGTTCCGCGAATTTAGCTGCTGTTGGACTTTACATTTCTGACATGGTATGCTGCCAATTCGCGGGGTAGACATGGAAATATGTAAAATGCGAGACATTCGCTCAAATAATTATATGCTGTTAACATTCACAAAACAGCGATTTTTTTAAAACTTCCTCGTGAAGAACAGGACTTCAATATATGGTCACAAATTGAATGCAACATAAAATAATTACCATTTTAATTTTATAATCCTTATTAATGCCTACATTTCATGTCAATGAATCTCTCGGTGTGCTTATTTTTCCGGTGTGAGCGGTGTATGTTGGGTATTTCTCTTACCCCTCGGTTTCAAGTAAGCTCCCCATCTTACTTGGTTTTAAGGGGCATCTACCCCTTGCCCTTATCCCTACCCCTCGATCGAAATGAGAATTGAGATAGCCCTTCGTCTCACGTGCACGCGCAAAACTAAGGGGAAGGGGGAAGGGGTAAAATAGAGAATTGAGATTGGCCCAAAGTGAGAGAGAGAGAGAGAGAGAGACGGAGTGAGAGAGAGACAGGGAAGCTTAACATGGTTCAGGCTTGTGGCTGTGGCGAGTCATGCACCTGCAGCTATAAAGCTCTTTAGGCAGCCCAATCCGTCTCCCCAGATTCTCACAAAGGGTCACTTTAAACAAAACCACAAACATGCTGCGCCTCTCTGACTGGTCTGAAACATGCTGCGCCTCTCTGACTGGTCTGATGGCCACTTAGACCAGTCGGGATGAATGCCTGAAGGAAGACTCGGATGAAGAGACATGCTGCCTTGCATTTACACATACCAAGAAGCAAGATTGCCAGTCGCAAAATATTTATGATGAAGATTTTAAATATATATATATATATATACAGGTATATATACAAATACATAAATATATATTTGTATTAGACTGTGGCCATTGACAACAACAGACAGGACATGTGTGAGTAGTTATGCATGTGTGCACCTGCTCCCTGCTCAGTCCCATCAAGAGAACAAAGATGACCTTTGACCTGTGAGTGTAAGCTCCTTGTTCGAGGAGCAGCTGCTGAATGCCCACTGGGCCGTTAGGAGAAGATGAGTGGAGCTCTCGGACATGTTCTCTGGGTGCTCGACAACCAGCTTGGGCTTTATCATTCCTCTCTTCTTGTCTCATTTACATGTCAGTTGTGTGGCCCAGACCAAAGGTCCAACCTGACATCGTTTCTGACTAACTGGGTGTCTAGCTCTCTTTCCTTTTCATTGGAAGTGGTGTATTTTTAGGTTTAAATCAAATGAGAGAGAGACAATGGATACTAAAATACATTTTGTCTCGCATTGGTGGATGTGACACATCACACAACAAGTGAGCCTAGTAAAAAGACACCACTTCCAATGAAAAGGAAAGAGAGCTACACCCAGTTAGTCAGAAACGATGTCAGGTTGGACCGTTGGTGCATTCCTTAAAGTCATAGAGGAGATCAGCTATTGTGTAGCTTGGGGAATCCTGTCTGTCCTGTCTTGGTTTTTTTAAGTAAATATAATTGGGGGGAAAAAGCACAAAGCAATTATGTTTATCTATTTTAAACAAAAATCACTACCTCCACGGTGTAAATGTTCAATAAGCTACTGTAGTAGTTAATGATTACGCAACACTGACAGTGTCACTGTAACCCCGAGTGCTCTCAGACTGATAAGAAGCCAGTCTGGGTCAAAATGTCAGAGTAGAAAGCTAGAATGGTTAATGTTTAAAGTCAAATAGGAGTGTATAAATAGAAAGGGGTTAGGCTATAAATAAAAAAAAATAAACAGTGGCAATGTTCAATTTCCCACAACACAATCTGAGTTGATTGTGAACTTCGACTTTTACCAATTACCCGTATGTAGCCTATTAAGCGCTTTGGGTTGCACTCATAAAAAAATGGCTAGCTTTTGTGAACTAACCTTACTTCCCTTATGTAACTGCGCAATAGTGCTGTAGCTGTGGCAAATTGAGAATATCACAAAAACATGCATCAACACATTTCATAAACATTTGCAAAACCTGTTATTCAGAGCTGATGTTGAGTAGGTTACTAGCTCTAGTAGCTTAAGGATACAAGGATTTTATTTTTCACATACAATGTGAAAAACAAATATTTTTATAGTCCATGTAGATTAGACCTATGCAGCCTACTCCAAATAAGTAGACTAGGAGTTAGTCATATGTTACTGCTTGGTTAAGGCTCCATTAAAACTAGCGTTCAGGTGTTGCTTTTAGGGCTTTTTTGCGAGGGGGTTTGTAGACACCTAATCCATCTAATTGGCAACAAGAAGGGGGTCCACTTGTTTCGTGATGGCAACACAAAAAGTTTAACTTCAACACGAAAGTCTGCTTAAAAACGCAAATCTGCATTCGTCTCTTGCACTTCGCCAAAGTGCTTTAAAACCCCTTCACGCATAACTGGATTAGGCTTAGGTTTACAAGCAGCCTTTATTGGGGTAAACAGGGGGAGTTAAAGCAGAGAAGTGTCTATTTGACTGCAATCGATAGCGCCGGGAGGCAGGCAGGCGACGCGAAACGTTGCGCGACAAAGTTTAAATAATTTCCTTTTTTGACAATGTGCGAATTGCAATATGCGTGGAGACTCTTCACTATAAGTTCATGAAAGTTGTCTTTTGTCCAAGGCAGCTTTTGCTCAGTCTATCCCTCTCTCAACAGCAAAGCCGACAGCAGAACATCACCAAACTGGAGTAATTTCCCGGAAGATGCAAGAATGTCCTCTCTTGCATCATCCATTCGGAGACGTTTAGAACAGTCCGTTTCTGTGCGGAGAAGTGATTGCAGATCATCTTCGACAAACGTACATTGATTGTCCCCAGCATCTTACATCATCACGTAAGTGAAATCCGCACATGCTGCTGCTGCGCTCCTCTGGAATCACGCTACGACCACGACAACGCGAGCGCCTGCGCCAGTGTCGGTGACGTCAGAAGAAGCATGGCGGTCAAGGTGACTTCGGCAATACTACACTTTCCAGAAACTGTTTCTAATGCTGTTAACTTGTTTTTCTGTTTAAGGTAGCGAGCGAGAGGAATGATGGTAGGGCTGTCGGGTGTGATTGAGTAGGTTTTTCGGAAGGTGAGCGGTACGCACGCTCCCGCACGAGCATCATTGTGCTCCCGACTGGCCTCTGTTTGGCCTTCAATGAACATAACTAGCCTTGTGACTGCCGTGGCTAGTAATGTTCTGCGCTTATCCAGATTAGATAATAGAGTTCTTGCCCTCAGCATCTTCCTGATATCGTGTCAGTGTAGTGGCTGCCTGTGCTTCGTGATCATTTCTTTAGTATAGCCAGCTAAACTTACCTGCTATGTTGATGTGATTGCTGTGATGTGTAGCACGTAGCTATACAGTTATAGGTTCTGTCTGCATGTTCCCGGTTTAACCTCGGAGGTGTTAGCTAGAAACCAGCATAACTTTGCCAAGCCTCTTGACTTTCAGCATGGGTGTAAAAGCAGTGTGTGTGCTCCAAACTGATAAACAAATTAAATGTCGAGCTGGACTTGATTGCTAACCGTTCGCTGCAGTGAGCGAGTCTTGTGTTTGAAGTCTCACCCATATTAAATTTTATGAAGATGTCAGGAGGTTTATGGTAACCAGTTGATGGCTTGGGCCGTGTGACTATTTACTCATTCCAGTATACTTTTGTGAGTAACCTCCGGCCAATGTATTTGCAGGTGCAGTCAACCAAACGGGCCGACCCCAACGAATTGAAGGTCATCTTTCAAAAGGTAAGTAACATTATCTCGACATTGTAGCGGACCAGAAATACAAATTGACGCCACTCCCAGTGTTGTTTTTTAGGAATCTTCAGGGTGATGAATGTTTATGGGTCCCGTCTTACTGTTTTGGTTGCTGTTACTCCAGGGAAATGTGAAATTATTTTTTGGTTGTAGTTAGATGTGCAAATATGTTGAAATTGGTGTCTGGTATGCAGTGGGTTGCTTAAAAACTAGTCTAATGGATTACACCTTCAGTAAAACAGCAAAGGCAAAAAACAATGGGTTAATGTTATCTTTATTTATTTTTTATTAAAGGATACCTTTATTTGGCTATATTGTCTACACACACTTTTCAGTGTGGTGTGGTGGAAACCACCATGAATGTGTGTGTATTTTGGTATGCCAATGCCTGTTGTTTCATGCTGGTGTTTACTAGGAAAGTCACAGAGGTTATGATTGATCACACATTGTGTTTGTGCATGCATAACAAGAAGTGATGAGGTGAGAGGTGATGTTGTTGTGGAGTTGTGCTGTTCATGTGACTGAGTGCAGTGTGTGTGTGTGAGTGAGCGAGCACGAGAGAGAGAATGTGCATGTGTTATGCAGGCTATGTTTGTTCCATGTTCCAGAGGTTACTCTGACATGCCTGGCTGAATTGCCTTTCATGTTAGACATGCTAATGTTCAGGCTGTCATTCCCTCCCAGTCTATCCTTGCTTCGGGAGGATGGAGAGAATGATAAGGGAACCAGGTGATATGATATTGATGATGACAAAATATATGATATAGATGATCGGCTTTTTGAATGTCATATGTCAGGCAGTTGTCCTTGACTTTCATTTCACACGCATATGACTACATGACAGTGTAGGGAAACTTTGTATGGAGCAATGTGGAACAGTGTAAAATATGACACTGTTTATATACATTAGAGATAGTTGTGTGTTTTAGATTTCTTGAAGGAGACTGCAGTGAAATGTTAGTTTGGAATGTCTTTAAAATACTTAGTCGGTCTTGGGAAAATGTAGCCTGACGAGCCAGACCCACATCAAGATTTAGGGTCTGGGAACTTACCATTGGCACTGCTCAATCCGAGAGGCGGGATAAACGGTTATCTTTCAAATTTCCTCTGCACGCAATAGGATAGTGCTACAACTCATGACTCCCATGCATTTTCCCACCAGTGGAGCTAGTTGGCTACTAGTTGATCAAACTTTTGGCAATTTAAAAAAAGCTTAACTCGAATCGCAATTCAAAGACCGCTGTTTGCCAGCAGCAGCAGCATCCATCTTCATTGTTTTCAAGTAGCAGGGAATTCACGCGGAACCGTCGCCGACTCTATGCACGATGTGATTGGCCTGATTGAAGTTTCATTTTTCCAGCTCGCAAGCCAACGGAGAGTTGCTAGACTACCCTGGCTCAAAATTACATTTGCTGCCGCTAGAGTGCGTCTAGTTTTCTAGGCTAGGGAAAGTGCTAATGTAAGTATGGTCAAAAGCATGTAATGGTTTTGACAACATTGGGGTGGTTGACCTTGAAAGTGCAGCTTCTACCTCAGATTTCTGTGCTCACACACTAGAGCCTAAGATTGCTTAAAACACACACAAGTGTGCGCGCGCACAGTCACACACACATATACACACACTCGCACAGTCTAAGCCATGCTCATGTGAAAAAAGCTAATCTTTTTCTCTAATAATGGCTCACCATTGCATGAAAGTAAGCTACAGTTTCTCCCCTCAAGGGAATACAGTTGAGACTTGAGTCTTCTTAGGGAACACTTCCATTAATGAGCCAGAATTTGTGGGGTGGAGTGTGTTGGCTCGGGTCACCAGCTTGCTCTGGGCAATCTTGAATTCTCAAAGAACAAACACAAAGGAAGTTTGTGGCCATGAAGTGGGAAAGGTCAGCTAGCACATAGATAACCTCTACATGTTTAGCTCTTTAAAAGTGAGAGTAATGTTGATTTAGACGGTGGTAATATGGAGAAGAAAGGTGACGCTCAGTACCGTGCTGTTTGTTTGTCTGTGGATCACGCTGCAAACATGTGCCACAGTGGTGCCCTTTGGATGTTACTCTGGCTGTAGTAGTAACCTTTGTTGAACTGTCTGTGCATGGCATACATGTGTTCTGTGTTACTGTGCCACCTCTGGTGCTCACACACACACACACACACACACACACACACACACACACACACACACACGCACACTTTCAAGTCCTTATCTGTGAGGATGCTGATTGAGCATTTCTTAAGGAAGGATAATGTGTCAACCTGCGTGTGTGTGTGAGGGAGAGAGTACCAGTGTCTGTAAGTGATTACATGAACGTGTTTATTTGCAAGGAGATAGCAGAGCTAAGATTGTTGTATTTTCACTTTCATTTTCAGGAGCATTTGTTACCAGTAATGCTTTGTCGTACCACACTATGCCTGTGGGTGCAGTTTGAGCTGATAGAGGTGTATGATGTCATACCAGGCAACAATTTTTGAGTGTGTTACACGCTAGAGAGAACTAAATGAAAGTACTGAGAGCTACATACTACAGAATACTTTCAGACATCTGAAAAGGCATCTGAAAAGTTACATTTCTAGTACTGAGTAGGGTTGCAAAATTCCGGGAATTTTCATAGTTGGAAACCTTCCATGGGAATTAACGGGAATATACGAAAATAAACGGGAATTAATGGGAATAAACTGGGAATTTTTAATATGGCAAGTTAGTCTATAACAGGGAACTTAAATGTAGTGGACAAAACCCCATCTTGCAGCATAATATTAGTTAAAACAACCTGATTTAATGCAATTTCAGTCAAATTTCTACCCTGCACATACGTCAATCCCATGCACACAGCAATCTGCATAGGCCACTAGACATAAAGTAAACCTATGATGCGTTCATGTGCATTGGGAAAATAAATTCCCAGTGAAAATGTCACCTCGTGGGAATAACTGGTGTGAAACTGGGGGAAGTTTGCAAACAGAGTTGCCCAGTTATGGGCTTGTCGTCACATTTGTCCTCATTCAAATGGGTGTACGTCATTTTGCATAAACTGTAATGGGACGATTAATCTGTCTGATTAAGCTTGACAATTTATATATAATTTAATCTAGGTTTGGTTTGGTTGGGGTGGTATGTTGTGTCATTATATTTTTATTTGTTTTACCATTTTCTGGGATTCTAACTGAACAAACTGATGTTCCAACCAATTGGATTTTGTTGTTGAGTGGCGTGGTGTATCTTGGGCAGTTCAGTGGTTTCAGTGTTGCTAGCTTAGCACGCTAGTAAACCATAGGCAGAGAATGGGATTCCTGCTAGCATGTTAGCTATCTTTGTATGCTAAGCTAAGCGAAAATACGAACAAACAAATCATATTGCTTATTACGAAACAAAATGTTAATGTCTGTATATGAAACAGTAGGAATTACCAAACATTCCCGTAAATTCCCATAATTTCCTTTAATTCCATGAAAGTTTCCAATTTGGAATATTTCCAAAATTCCCCAACTTAACTTCCCATGAAAAGTTTCTGGAAATTTACCGGAAATTTTCCGCCCCTTTGCAACCCTAGTACTGAGTATAGAGAGTTAAAGTGTCTGCATATGTTGCAGATGGTGATCTGTGTGTGTGGGTGTGGGTGTGTGTGTGTTTTCTCCATTGTAGTATGCAAGTGTTTTGGACAAGGAGGGGGAGCGGTTTATGACCCCGGCGGACTTTGTGCAGAAGTACCTCGGCCTTCACGCGCAGGTCCACCACAACCCCAAAACTGTGCAGCTCATTGCTGGTGTGGCTGACACAACCAAAGATGGGTGAGGAGCACATACACTCACACATGCCGGCTCTCCTCTCAAACCTCCCTTTTTCTTGTCCATTTGCATCTGGACGCTCGCTCCCTTCCTCTCTTTAGTAAGATGAAAAGAATTTAAAAGCAGACCGACCAGGCCTTTTTTTCTGACCCATACTCGGACATTGGCTTCCTATGACGCACACACACGTGCTTACACTGCCATGTTATCAAATCTAATGGCAGTGTTATTACTCTCTACATTGACAGACATGATTATTGTGCTCCTCAGTCAAGCTTCTGGTAATGTCCTCCCTGTGATTAGATAAGACTGAGTGGGAATGAAGCCAAGTCTTAATGTCATTACGAGCCATTACAGTAGTCGCTCCACTCCGGAGTGCCTAGCCTTGCTTTATGAAGTCAGTGTAATAATAGGAGCAAACACTTGAGCAGAGTCATAAAAGCCACAGTCCTGCTGCGCATACTGTATCAGAGCGCAGGGCCACATATCAGGATTCAACACAGACAACTACTGGGACTATTGCTCACTTAGAGTCTGTTAAATATTCAAATATTAAATATTGCAAATACAATTCTATATGCAAATGATGTATTAAATTAATACTATACCACTAAAATAGTAATTGAGTTGTACTACAGGTATATGCAGTGTGTCCATTTATCTATTGATTGCCGTCCCCCCGCCTATGTAGTACACGGTGTAGTGATATAACACATGTGTATTTGATGTGGGTCATGTGTAGTGGTCATGAAGGCAAACAGGCACTGCTTTGACCTGGTGCCCACCGGTTGTGATGTGACCTCCAGTCAAGTGTGAAATGGACTGCAGGGCACTCTTCAAAGGCTCAGGGTGGTTCATGTCGGCTAAATAATGAGAGAATTGTGCAAAGGCACACTGCTTCTTCTATTTAGTATATTTGTTTAAAATTGAAGTTTAACCAAACTTCTAGTCAACACAACAAACTGTCTGTCCACTGCTGGAAGATGATATATCCTTAGACCAAACTCCTGTTATTTGAACTGTCCATGCCATCCCTTTTGATAAGTTTGATATGAATGTTTTGGAGATGGCTTAGAAGACACCGCTCCTCCCCTCTTTGGGCTTGTCTGTGCTAGTAATGGTGTCCTGATTTGAACAGGGCCATTCTCTCCAGCCAGCCCAGACCATTTCACTGAAGGCTGCTGGGAGTCCTTCTCTTTTGGAGGGCATAAAAATCTGGAAATGTGTTAAAAAATATCTAGAGCCCTCTTGGATTTTTTACTATTAATATTCTCTACAACCTATTTAAGGTTACATTGGCTGATATTATTTGTTAATCATGACATCACAACTGCCTGCTTGTTGCCAAATGTAGCATATATATCCATATATTGTGTATTTATTTACAAGATTGAATGAATGCATGTGTGCCTATCTTGGCTCATCTCTCCCCCTCTCCCTCTTTCCCTCTTCCACTCTCTCTCTCCCTTCCTCCCTCCCTCCCTCCCCCTAGGCTCATTTCTTTTCAGGAGTTCTTGGCCTTTGAGTCTGTACTATGTGTGCCAGACGCTCTCTTCATAGTGGCCTTCCAGCTCTTTGACAAGACTGGCACTGGAGATATCTCTTTTGGTAAGGACTGTGTGTGTTCACATCAAGTCTGACAGGCTTGGACTCTCGTCTTTACACAATTGTTAGGTTGTTGGGGGCTATTTTGGATTACAAACTAAGCTGAGAAGTTGCACACGCACATGCACACAACATTACAAAGCAGGTTGTTATGTGCAGGACCCTTGACCCTTTCTTTGACACACACACAAACGCACACACACACACACACACACACATGCATGCACGCACACACACACAAGCATATGTAATATGTACACACACACACGCACCATGCATGCACGCACACACACACACACACACACACACAAGCATACACACGCACACACAAACTTGCGTACGCACATACACACACACACAAATACACACAAACACAAACACAAACATCCACACATACATACATTTATACTATATATATGTTTCTCACACATACCCACACAGTTTCTCTCAGACTTAGCCTAGACGGTTTGGAAATGGATCAAATACTGAGTGTATTTTCTTTTTCGGACTTACAGAGAATGTGCGTGACATCTTTAGCCAGACAACGGTGCACCATCACATCCCTTTCAACTGGGACTGTGAGTTTGTCCACCTGCACTTCGGCCATGACCGCAAGAAACGTCTCACCTACCTGGAGTTCACACAGTTTCTGCAGGTAAGCTTTTAAACAACAACAACAACCACACACACAAACATCCACACACACACACCCACACACACATAGTTTGCTTAGGGCTGTAAGACATGCCTCAACTACAGACATGTCTCTCACTGACACACACACACACACACACACACACACACACACACACACACACATGTACGTAGATGTCACAGACACAGACATGCAAACACATCAATCCGCTATGTAAACATGCAGGAATAAGAACAGCAAACATAAAGACTTATAATCCACATGCAGTATATTTGTCCTGTGCACCCACATACACATACAGCAAGACGGTGGATGTCTCTGCTTCCTAGTACTTGTCAGAAATATCTACTCGGGGAATCTCATTGGCTCTGACAACAGCCCTGACCCCCCTACCCCTCTTTTGATTGCTCGCCTGTCATCTCTAATCATGTCTGATTGGTCGAAATGCACCTGTTTCCTGTTTGTGTTCCAGGAAAGGTATCATGTTACATGGCCTAGGGCTTTGATTGGGGGGTGGGCTTTTTGGAAAGGAAGGGATGAGAAAATAAACAACAGAAATGTGAATGTGGACTGGATTGGGTTGGGTTTCTACTGAGCTGTATGGAGGCATGTGTCCAGCATGTTATCTCCACGATGCCATCATGATTTTTCTGTAGGACATTTGACACCTACTTACACCTCTGCAGAATGTACAGTCTCACAGTAGGGATTACCTAGACTATATCAAACCCATTTGAAGGATTGAAGGTTTTATAAACTTTAGCCTATTAAAGTTGCATCTTGTCATTTGTCCTATGTCTGTATCACAGCTATTTCTGTCTTTGAACACAGAAACAATTGAAAACTGCTTAAGAAACACATTGCATTGAACCGGTCATTTTAGGACCGTGAGAAAGAGTAGTGTTTGGTGTGAGTTCAATAATAGACAGTACCCTCTGTTGGATTGAAGTTTAAAGCAGTATAGACTAAATTTAGACTCCGCGCTTGCACACAGAGCAGTCGGCCAGCGCGTTTTGATTTGCTGCGGGCCGGATTAGAGTATTTTGCAGGACGTATGTTGCACATGTGTGCACTGAAGGCAGCTCTGATTCCCCTACTGAGGACCAATCGCACGTGATCCTGGAGCTCAGCTGCTTGAGTGGTGCATGAGTCATGGAAGCTATTTCCCATATTTAGATTTGGGAAAAGTAGAAACGTAAGGCTTACACTTACAGTGCATATCAAAGGAATGTATCTGTGCTACATGCTACCCATCCGTGAGTATAGTGAGAAAAATGAGAAAAAACTGTTACCGTAATTTCCCAACTATTAGCTGAGGTTTAAACATTGATTTTGGAAAAAATTTCAGCTATTGAGGTTAATACATGAGGACCAGTTAATATGGTTTTCGTTTTTTTTTTTTTACTTGCATAAAACACTGTCCTGCGGTTTATACACAATACGGCTAAGACACAGGAAATTACTGTATTAGCCATTATTGTTTAGAAGACATATAAACATGTCATGTGTTTACCTCATGTGTTTGTGAATTTGTGCATATAATAGAATGGCAGGAACTGATTTCAACCACAATGCACATACATTTCGATTCCCCCCTCTTTCGTAGTACACATACATTCCTTGCTCAAAACGGTAGTATTATTGACCTTACATTTTAGGTTTGTGAAATGTTTGTGTAAGACTTTAAAGGATGCACCTTTATATTTGTGTGAATAGAATCTCAAGGGCATATGGGATGTTGTCAAGAACAATGAAAAGAAAGTAAGCCCAAAGAGCAGGATAGTATACTGTATTGAGATCTTCACAGACTTTCCCCCTAGTTTGTTTTGTTAGTGATTGTGTCTGTGTCTGTCTTTGCATTGTGCCTTTTTGATGCTGAAGTTTGTTTGTGTGTTTTTTGCCGTAGGAGCTGCAGCTGGAGCATGCGCGACAGGCGTTTGCACAGAAGGACAAGGCCAAGAGCGGCGTCATCTCGGCCATGGACTTCAGCGACATCATGGTCACCATCCGACACCACATGCTCACGCCCTTCGTGGAGGAGAACCTGGTCTCGGTGGGTGGAGCATGGAGCGAGGTGGACAGATGGGGTGGGGCCAGAGAGAATTGTATTAATTTGTTTTGATTGTACCAGGGAAGTCATTAAGAACAGTGTCTCATTTACAAAGGTGGTCTGACCAAAAGCAAAGCCACTTCAGGAAATGGACACATGCTCTGTGGAAAGACACCAGCTCTAAATAGTCAAGAGGCTGACCCCTGTGTTTTTATTTGCTTCATTCGATCCCTTACACTCTGTAATCTTTATGCACACTTTGTGTCTTTTTCTTAGTTCATGTTTTTTGCATCACTATCACCTGGAACAGAAAATGCCAGTTATTTTGCCAGGTTACAAGGGTCTGAGTGTATCAGCGAGAGGATGAGAAATCTGAAGGATTGTGTCTTCTGGTGGTTTGTTCCCCCAGGCTGCAGGGGGAGGTACTTCTCACATGGTTAGTTTCTCTTACTTCAACGCCTTCAACTCTCTACTCAACAACATGGAGCTCATTCACAAGATCTACAGCACTGTGGCTGGCACGCGCAAGGATACACTGCTCACCAAAGGTATTCACACACACCCACCCACACACATACTTACACACCTGTGCCCTGACAAAGTTCTGTTGAGAGCCTTGCTCACAAGTCCATATGCAAATGATTATTCTCTTCATCACAGTGTCCAAGAAAGACTTACAACACGATATGCACACAAACACACACCATATGATTTTGCATAGTGTTCACTGTTCAGGACTGTAATGGGCTTGCCCAGTTACACAGCTCACAAACCGGACATGCAAAAGCCAAGACTCCACTCAAACCTATAGGCATGCAGGAAACTGTGAAGAACATGAGACAGAATATGTTTCTGAGTACTAATAATCATTAAGACAAATATTAGTAACAATGTGACTTAATTAGTAACAATGTGACTATTATTGATTGTACACAATGATGCAACAAGTTCTGACTCATGTGACTGTGTTTGTGTGTCTGTGCAGAGGAGTTTGTTCATGCTGCTAATAAGTTTGGCCAGATCACTCCCATGGAGATCGACATCCTGTACCAACTGTCTGGCCTTCACTCCCAAACCGGGTTAGTATCTTTTCTTATTGACCGATGCCAGAAGTGGTCAGAAATACCAGAATATCTTTTACTATTGATGGATGTCAGAAATAGTCTTACTCTTACTTCTTAGCAGAGGTTGATAACTTCGGCTTCATAAAGCAATTACTAAATATAGCGGCGATGACGGGCCCGAGCACCTATGGTTCCGCAAACCGTGACACTTCGTAATCCAACAGTGCATGTGGTATGCATGTCAAATGCACACATCTGATGTGTGTAATACATTTGTTATGTGAGTTTTATACATTGGAAGAACTTACTCACTTCCTGTTGGGCGAGACGTTTTACACCGACTGCATTGCTGGCAAGAACATTCAATGACATAAGAGGCCGCTATGGAGTCCCTGGACCACATTAGGGTTCTAACCTCTGTCCTTCAGTTGAAACTTTCATCCTCTGTTAGAAAAACTACGTTGAGATTAGTGTAGCAATATATCAGGCTGTTTTCTTCTAATGTTAAAAGTAGCGATATTACATAGAAATATAGACTTAAAAGTAGTGATATTAGATTGAAATATAGACTTAAAAGTAGCGATATTAGATAGAAATACAGACATAACAAGTTAATTTGATGAAGAATACGATTTGAACCATCTAGATTGGTAAAAGGTGAAACAAATAGGCAGACTTTATTAGTATAGCAAAGGCTAATGTGAATAAAACAGTTGAATTAATTAATTGCTCCCAAACTGGGCTGGTGGCTTATGCTGTCTTTAAGAAACGTTCAGTGGCCTGATCTGAAGTAGTCTGTGCCAACAGGGTACAGTTTAACATGTAATGTTTACAAATTAAAGCCTATTCTACCCTATTTTCTATAATAATGTTAGTCTGAAATAGTGTGTGTCTCAAGCAAGGTTATTTATTGCCTGGTTTGGTCCATTCAGGCTCATCATCCTTATTCTAATAGTCTACTATGAAGTGTCCATTAGGTCTGTGAAATCTTCAGAATTGTCTGATAACTCATGAAAGATTGCTGAGGAGTTTCAACCAATTCAGGCATCAGGCTATGAGTGCATTATAAGGGGAGAGAACCAATCCTAAGTACTTGGGGGTGGGACAATTATTCATAAAGGCCCTTTCCGAAACTAGTTACTTCACCCTCTCCCTAGCCACTTAGTTACTTCGTTTGCGTGTTTACGTGGAGGGTCCACCATATTTAGGGCCATCAGAAACCAATTAGTGTTAAGTGGTATTGTGTTATAAACCCTCCGCTGAGTGAACACTGTTGGTCACTTGTGTATCAATTAATGCGGCACCTTATGGAGATAGAGGATGTTTCAAAATGTTAGTCCACGCCTGTAAACAAATCCATGGTTCTGTGATAACCAGCTTCCGCTAGGAGAGTGAAGTTCGTCCCAAAGCTCAGTGTGGTATTATAACCCTACGCACTAATCAAGGGAACTTCATTTAGCTGCGAGGGTGCTTCTCACCCGAGTTCACCCGGTAATGGAGGAGGAGTGGGTAAGGATTAGTTTTAGTTCAGTGTGTGGAAAGGGGGCAGGGCCTGATAGATTCCAAGTCCGGAAATGAGGAAGAAGGTTTTTTTGGTTTTAAGTTCCGTTTAAGCCATTTTATCGCTACAAGGGGATTTTTTTGTTTTTCATTAATAGCTTACAGGAACAGAAAAGAGATGTATGGGTGTAATAAACTGTGGGAATGCTTTCAAAATAATAAAAAACTGTGAGAAATAAAATCCTTTCCACCCAGCATGGACCAAGAGCATTGTCATGCCATCCAATTTCTAAGTAAGTGTGTTCTGTGTCTAGACGACTGAACATGTCAGACATCGAGAGGATAGCGCCACTGGAGGAGGGCGCGCTGCCTTACAACCTGGCTCAGACACAGGTAAGACAGACGTGTGTGTGTGTGTTGGACCCTCCTTCAGTCTCTGTCCTTTTGCTTGCATGGAAAAAGCTAAATAAATTAACCAAGAACATAGAAACACACAGAATAATACAATAAAGACTTATGCATTTAATTCAAATCACAGAATTGAGTGATTTAGTTAATTTAGTTCCATTTAATATTACCAAAGTGATTTTACGTCATCAAAATAAAATATTTAAACATTCGAGTTCAACTGTACACTCAAACATGTAAGATGAGTAGTCTCCCCTCACATACACCTGATCTATACGCTGGCTGTTGTTTGAGATATTGAGTGCATGTTGGTGCCTTGTCTGTGCTGGCGGTGCGGTAATTGTGTGAGATTGGGGCACTTTACCCGCTTGTGAAGACTGAATCGACCGCCGCTGTAATTCCCCCAGCTTCCTCTATCTTCCTTCTTCCCCTGGCTCCTTCTCTTTTTACCTCTCCCTTCTCTTTGTTCCTTCATATCCTTTCTTTTTTCATTCATTCATCTGTTTCTTTTTTTCCATGTCCTTTCCTCTTTATGAGTATTACCATTTACATAGTCTGTATTCTAGATTCTGCTCTTCTGTATTCCATTTCTCTCCCCACCTTCTCTTTCTCTTTTTCTGTACCTATCTTTCTCTTTTTCTCCTCTCTGTCATTGATGTGTTAGCTGTTTTGTATTTGTTTCTTGGCATATTGCAAGAATCATTTTTAAGATCTCTCTCTCCTTCTCTCTCTTGCAGTCCCCGGGCGATGGCTCGCGAACAGTAATGTTGCAGATAGCGGAGTCAGCGTATCGCTTCACTCTGGGCTCCATCGCTGGAGGTAATGATGGCAGACAACACCACGCACCTGACCCACACATTTACCCCACACTTCTCATCCTTCTCTCTGTCTCTGGCTGCGTCTGTTGTTTTCGTTGTTGTTTTAAACTATCTATGTCCGCACCAATGTTTCAGACTCACTGCACACAGTAACATGGACTTCAATATCAGGTGGAGTTTTAAAAAACGGAATTTCCTAATTTCATCCAGCGTTCTGGTGTTCTTTCTTCAGTATCTAGACGAGGCCAGTGTATCCCTGTACAAAGTCTGTGTGTTCAGATCCCACAGCTCATTGCCACTTATCTCTGTTTACACTGTGTAATCTCTGAAGTCTCTGCCAAGTTCTTGCCATGTTTTGAGAAAACAAAAGCCTTATCCTGTTAGCATTATGGACTAATGCCAGCGAAGAGTGCCATTGTAGCCTCTTCTGTCAGCTTCACTCTCAGGAATAAAAGTCATGGGTTCATGAGTTCTTCAAGACTAAATGTATGAATTAAATCAGGTTATTGGATAGCTTTTTGTCAGATAATTATTCTGATGGGGTGAAAAGGATTCTTGCAACCTTAATAGCTTCCAAAGTTCATATGGTACCTGGAAAATTTGTCATAATATGGAATGGAACCTTTCATAACGATGGAAGTTCAGCTTTTTACAGATTTCTTAAGGCAAGTTAGATCACTTTTGAAGTCTTTTTTTTGTGTGAACCCTTTTGTTTTGTTCCTAGACTGCTATCTGTAAGAAAGTGGGCTGACCGTCCACATGTAAATAGAGAAATCCAGTGACCTCCACGGTTATGTAAATATTTGCCACATAAGCACAAGCACGTTCCCCAAGGATCTAAGTAAATAAAGCCTCCCAAAGAAACCCGCTTGAATGGCAGCCCGCAAACCTGGCGTCAGGGGCACACACTTAACAGTCATGCTAAAGTACAGGCTTGTTGCCGTCCACTTTTTTTCCCTCTCTTTCTTTCTTTTATGAAAGATCACATTTCCCCTCCTTCTCAGTGTCTCCTGTCTGCCACAGGTAATGACTTTAAACGCTCTGTGCCTGTGATCTGCAGACCATTTGATGTCTGCATCGCCACATCCACAATTGCACATAAATCACATCCACAGAGATGCAGCTTTGATGCAGGAGGACACCAAGAGCTGTCTGAATTCAGATGGCTTTCAGAGGCTTATGAATACTCTTGTGGATATAAAATGTTACACTCTGTGTGTGTGTGTGTGTATGTGTTAAATATTTTCATATTATTTAATGCTCACATGGATCAGTGTGCATTGCATTTGTGTTTGGTTAATTGTGTGTATGTAGGTGAATTTTCATATGTGTAGATTTCCCTCTAATTGTGTGTGTGTGTGTGTGTGTGTGTGATTAGCAACGGGGGCGACAGCAGTGTACCCCATTGACCTGGTGAAGACGCGCATGCAGAACCAGCGCTCCACCGGCTCCTTCGTGGGTGAGCTCATGTACAAGAACAGCTTCGACTGTGCCAAGAAGGTGCTCCGCTACGAGGGCTTCTTTGGATTCTACAGAGGTACACTGCCCATTTGTGTGTGTGTGTGTGTGTGTTTATTGGTTTGGCTTCTGTGTGTGGGGACGGGGGACGGGGTGTGTGTGTGTGTGTGTGTGTGTCTGTGTGTTTATTGGTTTGGCTTCTGTGTGTGGGGACGGGGGACGGGGGGTGTGTGTGTGTGTGTGTGTGTGTTATTGTGTCTGAATTGTCGGCAAAGATCGAATATGGAAGACCAATACTGCCATCTACTGCTGGAAGTTGTTTTTGCAGTCTTCCGTGGTATGGCAATTGTATGAGGCCTGTGCCTTTGTGAGAGGGTAAAAGTTTATGTGTTTGTAGTTTGTATTGTGTGCAAAATTATGTGTGTACCTGTGACAAAGAAAGTAACACTGTGTGTGTGTTTGTGTTGGCAGGCCTTGTGCCCCAGCTCCTTGGAGTGGCTCCAGAGAAGGCCATCAAACTGACGATGAATGACTTTGTGCGCGACAAGTTCACCCAAAAAGACGGTTCCATTCCCTTTGCTGCCGAGATCTTAGCTGGCGGCTGTGTAAGTACACAAGAGCTGTGTGCCTGGTGTGAGCACTGTGTTGTGCTGTTCTTCATCTTGTATGTTGGAGTGGACTGTGTCTGCTGCTCTCATGGTAGTGTGTGTGTGTGTGTGTGTTTTATTATGTTTATGTGACTTTGTGTGTTCATGGGGTGTGTGTGTGTCAGTGTGCTAGCGATGCTTGTGTGTGTGGGAGGGGGTGGTGAGAGAGAGAGTGGGAGGCCCCCTCATCTTAAAACGGTGCGGCCCGTTCTGGTACCCCATAATTATGGTCCATTTTTAAAAGCGAGTTCTCCTCCGTTCCACTGGCTCTATTTTTACCCGGCCGCTAATTTTGGCCCGCAGGGCTTCCCTTCACATGTGGTCTCTGACCGCTGGCTGCAGGGCCCGCGTCGCCATGGCAATGCCCCCCACAGGGCTGGGGTTTGACCTCTTTTGGGGCGAGGGGGAGGTGGAGGGCGGAGGGGACAGGGCTGAGGTTGCGACCCCTGCCAGGTTTTTGATTGGTGGCGTGCTCTAGGCCAGTGGGGCTTCCTTTTGGTTTACTTGAGTCTCAATTCCCTCCCCTCATCTCCGGACTATAAATGCACCATTGCCTTGCGGAGGAGGAGATGTGCAAACTTAGTCATGAGCACAAACATCTCATAAACAACCAAACAAACAAACAGGAAGTAGCCGTGTCTTAAAGGTGGGTAACGTAGCAACAAGATCACTGTAAGTAAGCACTCGTTTGGTTTATCAGCTTCACCAAAACATTGTGCTCACCAAATTGCAGAGTAGCTACCTTTCTGTTTCTTTCTTTATTTCCAAATTTGCATTCCATTCTGAGATTGTAGATCTCTGGTATCAGAGATCAGTGTGTATACGCAAAAGTTGAGCATTTTCTATACATAAAAGTGTTTGGAAACACGCTCCTCTGAACATGATCTGCAGGTGGCACATAATGTGTGTTATTACAGATTCATACAACAGTTATGTCCGGTCGAACCATTTGTTCATTTTCTGATTGGGTGAGAGGCATTCCATGAGGGATGATATCTCAGAACATATCTCAGAACTTTTCACTGCTAGTAATCACTCAGAGAGAGAGAGAGAAAGAGAGAGCGAGGTTATTGAATGAGAGAGACGGAGAGCGAGGTTATTGAATGAGAGAGACGGAGAGCGGGGTTATTGAATGAGAGAGACAAAGAGAGAGGTTATTGAATGAGTAAATGGAGTTTACTCCAGCCTTGTGCCTGTGGCCGAATCACAGCCATGGCGATATCTGCTGCCAAAGCCACTCACTCATGCCATACTGCTTAAAATCACAGATGGGTGAACCTAAGAGGAACCAACTGTGATGCACCTTCACATGGTCCTACAGATCCATTTGTCCCATGACTTTCACATCAAACAGGAACCACAAACTAACCAAACGCAATATCGGGTCTCAGTGTTCACCACATTAATGCTGAAATGAGTTTCATATGAATGGATGTACGGATGTCTGCCTACATTTCATGTTGCTGTGGGAATTGCGTCTCGTCATCAGTGGCTGTCTTGTGTGCCATTATGAGCCTGTAGAGTTCAGTAGATACTACCTAACTTTTATATGTGATGATCCCAGGACCCTCATCATGTGGGAAGCCTTTTCATCACAGACATCTTCCATCTGCTGTTAACGTTCCATACCTCCAGCCATACATACGAGTAACAAGAACCATTCCTGAAAGGCTAGCACTAAACCATTAACGTTCCGCTATCTCCCCCAACCCAGCGAGATGCCTCGTAAAGATAAAGAGAAGACGACAGACCAACAGATAAACGAGTGTTTGTCTCTCTGCCTCCGTCTCTATCTTTTTCTGCCCTGGGGCTACTGTCAGACCTCGTGTGTGTGTGTGTGTGTGTGTGTGTGTGTGTGTGTGTGTGTGTGTGTGTGTGTGTGTGTTCCATTATTTTCCGTGTTCTGAAGTTTCTCATTTGTGTTCATTTTGAATAGATGAAACGCCATGTTTTTCACATCAAAAAGGAACCACAGACCAACCCAACCGTGACTATGAACTCACCACATTAATTCTGAACCCAGTTTTGTTATACACAGGATCCTACTAATGAGGATGGATCATTGAGAAACCAATAACAAACTCCACTTCCGTTTGGGGGCAGAAAAAGAGGGATGACAATAGGAAGACGAGTGGAGGGCAGGGCGGTAATGAGATGGGTGGATGGCAGAATGGAGCGGTGCAGGAAGTGAGGGAATTGAAGGATGGGGTAGACGAGTGCGGATGGAGGTCTGGACAGGGGTGATGAGGTGTGCTGGGGTCAAAGGGGAGGGGTCAGAGTGCTGGTGCCGAAGTCAGACGCTGCAGGCCATGGCCCGTCTCACTCGGCCTGTCCTGTTCCTTCTCTCCTCTCCTCGCTCTCTCTGCAGCGTGGCCCTGGCCCGCTGCACTCAGTACTCGGGCGTATCCACTCTAGTGTGGTTCTCTCTCTCTGGCTATGTTCGGACTGCAGGCAAAAGTGGCCCAAATCTGATTTTTTTTGGGGGGGGGGGGCAAGTGACCAGGTCAGACTTCTTCAGAAGTGTTGTGAACGCTCAAATCTTGCCGAGATCTGATTTTTTTTTTTCAAATCTTCCACTTCCATATGTGGTCCTGGATCATACCCAGGTCTGATTTTTTTCAATGTGGCCGCAGTGTGAACAACCATAGTGGATTTGATGCGACTTTTATGCCAATCTACATTGACATTTGTCACAATTATGCGCTGGCGGGAGTTAGCTGATGTCATTGTTATTGTTCTTTTGCTCATGCGGGTCACTCCGTTCACACCGGAATCTGGCAAACAAAA
Source organism: Alosa alosa (assembly GCF_017589495.1). NCBI lineage: Eukaryota > Metazoa > Chordata > Actinopteri > Clupeiformes > Clupeidae > Alosa > Alosa alosa. The sequence continues at coordinate 24,702,983 of NC_063211.1, read as the reverse complement.
AATCTGAGCAAAAAATCCAAATAGAGCAATAAGACTTGCGGTGTGAACATAGCCTCTGTCTGTCTGTTCCTCCAACTTGCTCAATGTCGTATCGGTCACACTCCTTCTCTCCTGCTACTTCATATTGTTCTATCTCTTCCACCAACTCTCTCTGTGTGTGTGTGTGTGTGTGTGTGTGTGTGTGTGTGTGTGTGTGTTATATACTGTATGTCCATCTCCCAAAAGCGCACTTCATTCTAGCTCATATCAAACTGAGTTAAAGAAAGATTGTCTTTCTCTCTATTCTTCTTCTCCTCTTCTGATATGATGTGACCCACCATTTGTTTATACTAATTCTTCTCTTAAGAGTGGATCCAGGTCTCACTTCCCTGGAACTTGGGAAATGTGTTTGTTTGTGTGTTCTTGTCTCTTGTCTTGTTCGTTCTCCAGGACCCCACAGTAAGGCTGTGTGCTGATCTGTCGTTCTTCTCTCTTCTCTCTGCAGGCTGGTGGATCTCAGGTGATCTTCACCAACCCGCTGGAGATCGTCAAGATCCGGCTCCAGGTTGCCGGGGAGATCACCACGGGGCCTCGTGTGAGCGCGCTCAGTGTGGTCAAAGACCTCGGCTTCTTTGGCCTCTACAAGGTGAGTGCGCATACAGTTGAGAGGGTGTGAAACCTGCGAGTCTCTCAGGTCTTCTGGTGTGTTTGTGTGTGCGCTTGCGCGTTTGTGCGTGCATGCACATGACTGTTCAGCCCAAAATATGTGCAAATAATGTTGGCCTGAACTGTATGTGTTCTCTGCAGGGTGCCAAGGCTTGTTTCCTGAGAGACATCCCTTTCTCGGCCATCTACTTCCCAGCCTACGCCCACATGAAGAAGGAGTTTGCTGACGAGCACGGCCGACTGGGACCCCTGCAGCTCCTCGCTGCTGGCGCCATCGCTGGTAGGCACGACAACCCCTACTGCTAGAGGCTGGAGGTTTGAGTTTCGATTCCTCCTCCTCCTCCGGTAACGACCTATTTTGATGATGACCCAGGCTTAAGCAAGTTAGCTGTTATGTTTTGTTTTTTTATCAGTGGGAAAACTACTAAGATTTCTATCTCCCCTGTTAGAACATCTCTGGTAAATCTCTCCTGCTAGGCAATCAGTGGTGCTGAGAGCAGAGATTTGTGTTTGTGTTTTTTTTTCTCCTCATTCATGGCATTGTTGTGATGGTGGTTGAGCTGTCCAGATGTTCTGTACACGGAGAACCCATTACACAGTGACTGGAGAGATACGGAGACCCCCACGCAACGTGTGTTCTTACCCTGTGGACTTGTGTCTCAGGTATCCCCGCGGCCTCTCTGGTCACGCCCGCTGACGTCATCAAAACGCGACTGCAGGTGGCTGCGCGTGCTGGTCAGACCTCGTACAACGGCGTGATCGACTGCTTTCGCAAGATCATGAGGGAGGAGGGCTTCAGGGCACTGTGGAAGGGTGCTGGAGGTGAGCAAACTCACACACACACACACACACACACACTCATAATTAGATTTTATTTATTTAAATTCAAGGAATCACTATGAATTACACAGGCAGACCACTGATGAAAATGTGTATATATGCACCAGCAAAATGGATGCGTGTAAATCCATACAGTACATAAGCTCCAGACTCATTGTAATATGGCTCAACTTCTCTGGCCGTTTTCTCCCCAGCTCGAGTGTTCCGCTCCTCCCCTCAGTTCGGTGTGACCCTGGTGACCTACGAGCTGCTCCAGCGGTGGTTGTACGTGGACTTTGGTGGAAAGTGAGTATCGTTACCATAGCAATCGTCAGGCAGATCATTGGTATATTCCATGGTTCCAGTAATTGCATGAAATATAAATATGAGCCATCCGACTGCACGCTAAAAAAAATGGGTGCTGCTAAACTCTGAAACTAGGAGAGTATTTTTCATTGTGTGACTCAAGACCTACTGCGGGCATAGAAAACACTTCAGTCTCCTCACTGTAACACAGATGCACATCCTGCATCCCTGAGGCTACAGAAACTCATATCACCCACAGCAACAGTACACTAAGGATGGCTCTGAAGCTCCCTGTGACCTTAAAAATCGCACCACGACTACACCACATACAACGCGTACAGTAATTTCCTGTGTATTAGCAGCATTGTGTATAAACCGCAGAACAATGTTTCAAGCAAGTAAAAAAAAACAAAACATATTAAAACCATATTAACTGTCCCCGTGTATTAACCTCATAGCTGAAATAATTTAGCAAAATCAATGTATAAACCATGGCTAATATTTGAGAAATGACGGTAGTTAAGGCCACCCATCTTGACAACGTCTGTGTTTATGTGCCCCCTTCTTATTTACATTCTTGTGTTTTTTTTTTTCTTCCTTTTTCCAGACGGCCTGTAGGCTCAGAGCCCACTCCCAAGTCCCGCATCTCGGAGCTCCCGCCTGTGTCCTCGGAGCACGTTGGCGGCTACCGCCTCGCCGCGGCCACCTTTGCCGGCGTGGAGAACAAGTTCGGCCTTCACCTGCCCAAGTTCAAGTCCTCGGGGGTGACCACCCTCTACCACCCCGAGCCCCCCAAGCCCGAGAGCCCTCCGCCGGCCGATGCCCCCTCCTCCTCTTAGAGACTAGCTGCCCCCACCACCCTGCCTGGTGGCGAGCCGCCGCCTCCTCCTCCTCCTCCTCCTGTCGGCTGCATGATCTGTCTCTGAGCCCCCCGTGCCATTTCACTCCACCTCTTCCTTTTCTCCATCCTCCTCTCAGATTGATCACTCTTTATTTTTATTCCTGGAGTTTCTCCACTCACAGGGTCCAACATGGTGATGGTAGCGGTCACTCACAGACATCTGCTCACTGTTGCTTATTTGCTACTGGGCGCCTCTCTGAATGATTTCCTTTTCTTATCAATTAGTGACATTATGGTTTTCGATTTGTGGCCACCGCAGTTGTAGTTGAGCATGCACATTTTGGTTTTATCAGGGTTATCATCTTTTGTTTACCTTTTTTCTTTTCTTTTTGCTAGTATTGTTTACCTTTTCTTTTTGCTAGTTCTTTTTCTAGTTGCACTTTCATTTCCTGTACATAGTGTACATCTGTACAGAGACGCAGAGGAGAAGAGGAGAGAGAGGTGAAAAACAGAGGCTGTCCAGGAGAGGTGACCTCTGCGACCTTCATTTCAAGAGAGGTGTATGTGTGCACGTGTGTCCTTCTCTCTCTCTCTCTCTCTATTCTCCCCATTCCTTCACAAGCACGTCTCTAAAGTAAGATAAAAAAAAAAAAAAAAAAAAAAAAAACCGATCCGACGGTTTTCCAGACGTGCTTTATCGATCAATGAGAAATCAGGGCGGGGGACAATTTAAAAAAAAATAATAATAATGACTAGGACATAATATAAATGTATTTCATTCTTGTATTTTATTGAATAAATCATTGTGGTTAAATTTAAACAAGAGTGGGTAAAGATGGAAGATTTGTTTCAGAGTGATATAAAATTCTCTTAACAGGATTGACTGGGAGGGACACACAACAAACATAAAATATGAAAATTTTCTGGAATACTGGACTTGGTCATGTCATATCCATTTTTTAAATGCACAATTCATAAACCACAAGTGCATCAGTTATGTGCGTGTGTGCGTAGGTGTATGTCTGGAATGTGTCTGGAGTTGTGTGGAATGTATGCTCTTGGTGTTTCAAAGTGTGTATGTGTGTGTGTGTGTCTTTTTGTGATCGGCATCCATTTACCAATTAACCCGATTCTTTTGAACACCTTCAGAGCCCCTTCAATAGGGAAGACTAGCGTTTCATGAATACACTGGAACATACTTAGCACAAGGTCTTGCTTTGGTTTGAAAAGAGGAAAAAAGCACCGCAACTGTTACCGAGTAGTACCAAGCCAGCAGCAGTACAGAGAGCCTGTAGCCCACACTATGGTTTTCCAAAAGGTACAAGATCCTGGTGCTTGTAATAGGAAAATCAAGCACTTGTCGGAGAAACATGCCGCAAAAAAATACATGTATGATTATGTACGTTATCAAAATAAAACTCATTCTAAATGTGTGCTGTGGTTAACATTATGCTATTTTTTTTCCTTTCTAAAATTCATGGACTGATTAATAATATGAAAATTGAGAGGTATAGAAGTCATGACATCAAAACGTATTGAATCCAGCTCTCTCCATCTGTTACAATCAAAGAGTTACTTAAGTAGTTTATACAGTAAAATCTCTACTGTCCTACACTAGGTGAGGTGAGATACTGTTATGGGCTCTGTGACAGTTCTACATTTACCTGAACTGTCCTCTGTGTGAAGGGATGAGTAACAAACCCTCAATGACTCTGGAATGCGACTACGGAATGGGTATCTAACAGGTGTGGTTCTACGGAACTCAAGGCTGGTTGGTGCGCTGGGCTGGGGGGTGAGTGGGGCTTAAGGCGTCAGGGTCAGAGAGGTGGGACTTGACTGCAGGACCGCACTTGTGATTGGCAAGCCACTGCTGGACTGCACTTATGATAGGTCAGCTTTTCCGTCTTTCTACAGATGATACAAAGTCAGGAAGAGAACCCCCCCGTCCCTATGTCGTGTCTAATATAATGGTTAGTGTTTCTAACGCGGCTTATACTGCTTAGAGTATAAAATAACATTTTATGAAGAATAAAAAGAAGCTCATTACTAAATAAATACAATTGATGTCGAAAGTTTAAGTTAATGCACTGAAAAACAGTACTACAAAAAAGTCGAAAGATAAAAAGTTTTGCATATTGCAGCGGTAGGTACTGAGTTAGTGTTGGTATAGCTAGTTTAAAACATTCCTGAATGTGGAGGTTAGTCAGTTTTCATGCCAGGGAACTGTTTAAATAAAAACACGCAGGAGAAGAGAGTGCAGGCTGGATCCAAATAACCAATTGGATTAGTTCAAAGCTGCCCTAGCAATCAGGCAGCCAATCGCTGGGCGGCGAGCTCTTCTGCATCCTCCCGGTTTTCATTGATCTCCGAGAGCGTGCGCACAAAGCGCGTCCACTCATCTGGCCGCGGGACTGAGATTTGCTGCAGAGAGGACAAACAAACACATGATTAGTTTTGGTCAACAAGAACCACAATACACATCAATTTAGCTAATTGAACTATCTGAAAATGGCAAAATCAAGGCAAACTATGTGCTATAAAACAATAACAAGCAAAGACACATGCCCTGGGTCATTCTACGACTTAGACTGACCACCATTGGATGTAGGATGTAGACAAAAGCATAAAGCCACAAAGCTTGAGCCAGTCACGGTCACTGTGGACACTCGCTTTTAGACAAATTATTTGGTCTGGATTAATTAACTCTTTTCAGAGTCGGAAATTCCATTGTCCTGATACTGTATATGTTCTCTGCTGCACCCTGCTTGCCTCTTCATGGGATGTTAAAAAGGTCAACAGTGCTGTCCAGGAGTCTGCAGGCACAACTACTGGTTACACACAAACACAAACATACACACAAACACACAAACACACACACACACAAACACAAACATACACACACAAACAAACAAACACACACACACACACACACACACACATACAGGAGTCCTGACAGCACTTGACAATATTGTCTTGTATTGTCCTGTTATCAACTGTCTGGATCTAAAGGACCCCCTTCAGCTTAAACTGCTCAGACAGCCATCTGTGTTCTGATAAGGTTTATCTTGAAAAAAAACATTCAGAATATTTATTATAAAACAGCAGCACAACAGTAGTGCATTGTTGACAAAACAGTATTCCGTTAAGAAGTTAAATGTACTGACTATAAAGCAAGCCCATTAGAAGTGCACAAAGACACAAGACGCTCTAGAAGATGGGAAGATCAAGTCTGCTGTGACTCAAACAAACACATGGACAAAACCACCACGCAAACACAACTGACTGAAACTGGACTCCAGACAGTCTGGTTCTGCCTAACGGTGGCTGGAAGGGCAGCCTGTGGGGTTGTGACCGTTGGGTCACTCGTGTCCAGCTCACCTCTCCCACGTCGTAGATCAGGACCTGACCGTCCGGACCGCCTTCATCGCAACCCTCCCCTCCCCGATCGAGCCTACGCGACGCGTTGAGAGCTGGGTTTCCACCGTCACCGACGCAGTGGGTACCTGCCACGACAGCCAATCAAAAAGAGGATATGAAGGGTCAACAGTTTTGCATTGAGAGTGTGTTCTTCACAAATGTTAGTGTAAAATGGTGCCGGTGCTTTTGCAAGTCCATGAAAGAGACATAAGAATGAATGCAAATGACTAAGTGCATGGGTCGGTGTAACACATGCTCATATGTGGGTATATTGTAAGAGTGGACCAGTAAGCAGAAGCATGACTATGACTACATTTCATGCGGTGTGTCTCTGTGTGTGTGTGTGTGTGTGTGTGTTTACCTCGGTCTCGTTGTTGAGGTTCCACAGATCCAGGTGTCCCACTCCGTCCACACAGGCAAACAGAGCAGGGTGTGTGGGAGACCACATGACATCATACACGTAGTCTGAGTTGTCCTCAAACGAGTACAGTGGCTTGTTGTTCTACAAAGAGAAACAGACATTTCCATGTACACTCGTCCAACACAAATCTATCAAACTTCCATTTTAGGCAGAAAGAATATACTATACCATTAAAATGTTTGGTATAATAAAACACACATACACACAAGTAAAATCTGTAATGTATCAGGAAATAATCTGTAATGTACATAAACTGTGATGTGAATATCAATAAATAATCACTCTGTTAGGTCTTCAATTGTCTTATAGTTTAGGCATTTATTTGTTATTATGATCCAACTAAAGTCTGGCTAGCCTCAATTAGGTAGTACAAGCAGTGATATGGATGCAGTAGTGTAGGTAGCTATATGAATAAGGAAGTGTTGGTAGTTCTCTATTAGCTATATGGATTGGGCAGTAGAAGTGTATTGCATGGTGTTGTAGTGGGACTGCAGACATACCTTGGTGCTCCACAGCTTGACGGTCCAGTCGAAGGAGGAAGTGACAAACAGGTGCGAGAAGTCGACTGGGCCAGCTGCTGTGTGACAGTGGAGCCCTGTGATTGGCCCGTGGTGGCCCTCAACATCTCACCGATGCCTGCTTTGCTGCAGAGTTAACAACGTGCACACAGACACCAAACACACACGTGTTGATTAGTTATTCATTCAACCAAGCACAAAGCACCATGTTGAACTCCACACAGAAGTTGATAAGGGATGTAATAGGAACTTTATTATGTTTTGAGATAATGATTCTCAAAAACAGGGCAATCCACAGCCCTTTAGTTCACTAAAAATCAAACAAAAGCCTCACACACTCACACACACACACACACACACACACACCCTGCCGTGTCGGCATGCTGTGTAGACAGAGCCGTCCTCACTGCCCACCACAAAGTTGTTGACATCGCCCAGGGGGAAGGACATGGAGGTGACAGCCACTGCCTTGGACTGCTTAAACACCAGCTCCAGACTGTCCTACACACCCCACAGAGGAGACGCACTAACCTTACACACACGTTCACATAGACTGGACTTCCAGAAAGACATGTGTTACAACATACATCAACAAATGGACTACTGAAACCCTCTAAGAGGGAAACACAGTTGTTTTAGTAGCTGTATAAACAGGACTGTGGGTTGGTAGCCATGGCGTCATGTAGCTGCAAGTCAGAAGTGTGCTTGTAAGCAGGTGTGACTCTTTGGCTGAGACAGCATGTCCCAGCTCCATACTGTCATTTGATGTATGCGGTGTGTGTGTGCTGCGGTGTGTGTGTGCTTGTGTGTATGTGTGTGTTTGTACCTGTGGCTGAGACAAATACGTCCAGGCTCCAGGAACACATCTTGCCATCTGTAGAGATGCTGATGAGGTTGTGGGCATTTTGGGCCCCACCACATTTACGCGTATACAGATGCTACAGGTAGAGAGAGAAAGAAAGAAAGAAAGAAAGAAAGAAAGAAAGACAGACATTTACATTTGTAAGAATGGCCTATGTCTGAATAATGTATTAATAATTTATTCAGAGCTAACTCAACAGTGTTGGCATAACTCTTAGTGTTGCATGTCATGTGGTTCTACATCTCAGTGTATGAATTATTTCAATTTCAGTGTAGAAAGCCAGTAGCAGGGACCTTCTATGTTTTCAAAGTGTCTGTACAGTGTGTGTGCTGCAGGTGCGTGTGTGTGTTTGTAAACACATGTCCAGGCTCCAGGAACACATCTTGCCATCTGTAGAGATGCTGATGAGGTTGTGGGCATTTTGGGTTCCCACCACATTTACGCAGTATACAGGATGCTACAGGTAGAGAGAGAGAGAAAGAAAGAAAGAAAGAAACACACACGCTCACATAGACTGGACTACCTTACACACACGTTCACATAGACTGGACTTCCAGAAAGACATGTGTTACAACATACATCAACAAATGGACTACTGAAACCTTCATGAGAGTGAAACACAGTTGTAGCAGTCGTATTAGTAGTTGTGGGCATGTGCGTGTGACTGTGGGTTGGTAGCCATGGCAGACAGAGCATGTAGCTGCAAGTCGTAGTGTGCTTGTGTGCGTGTGTGTGCGCACTCTTTTGGCTGAGACAGCATGTCCCAGCTCCATACTGTCATTTGATGTGCGTGTGTGTGTGTGCGTGTGTGTGTGTGCTTGTGTGTGTGCGTGTGTGTGTTTGTACCTGTGGCTGAGACAACATGTCCAGGCTCCAGGAACACATCTTGCCATCTGTAGAGATGCTGATGAGGTTGTGGGCATTTTGGGTTCCCACCACATTTACGCAGTATACAGGATGCTACAGGTAGAGAGAGAGAAAGAAAGAAAGAAAGAAAGAAAGAAAGAAAGACAGACATTTACATTTGTAAGAATGGCCTATGCCTGAATAATGTATTAATAATTTATTCAGAGCTGACTCAACAGTAAGCTGGCATAACTCTTAGTGTTGCATGTCATGTGGTTCTACATCTCAGTGTATGAATTTATTTCACTTCAGTGTAGAAAAGCCAGTAGCAGGGACCTTCTATGTTTTCAAAGTGTCTGTACAGTGTGTGTGCGTGTGTGTGCGTGTGTGCGTGTGTGTGTGCGTGTGTGTGTGTGTGTACCGTGTGTGCAGCTGCAGACAGTGGTGTCCTCTGGACGGGGGTTCTCTTGTTGCTACGGTTATCCCACAGCACAATCTGGCCTGAGTAGGTCCCGCCCACCACCAGGTTGGGATGGAAACGGGCAAAGGCTGCCGACATGACTGCAGACTGCGGGATACGACGCGACAACAAACCACAAAGAGTGAGAATTGACAGAATATTCCAGCATCTTTATCCACACTTCTGGAAGGTTGTGACTGGACATGCACATATTTATAAGATATTTCATAACTTAGCTATAACTTTACTATAATATCCCTGTAATATGCAATGTGCCATATTTGTGTGTATGTGTGCATGAATGAGAGAGAAAGAAAGAAAGAAAGAAAGAAAGAAAGAAAGAAAGAAAGGAGAGAGAAAGAGATAGAGAGAGACTCACTTGGCAGTGGAAGACATACTCTGGTGTGGTTTTCTTGTACTTCATGTTCCAGACCAGTGCCACTCCATCCGGCTCATGTGGCGCATCCTCATTGTTGTTGTAGGAGGCCACCAGCAGCTCAGGGTACTATAGTTACACACACACACACACACACACACACACACACACACACACACACACACACACACACTTTGAGACGAGTGTGCAAACTAGTGAAAGCAGTGTCGTCTTATTTCCCCATTAAAGGATGTACACATACCTGAGGTGACCAGTCCAGACAGGTGACCACTCTGTGCTTGGACCAGCGCTCGTCTGTGAACTGTCTGTTGAGAGAGAGTTTGGCCCCCGCCTGCGACTCTCTGTGAAAAACACAGACAGACACACACACACACACACACAGGATCAAATTACTTGAAAAACATACTGAATAACAGATGTGTACAAGCATACACATCAAACAAGCTGATCTTTTTAGCTCTCACACACACTCTAAAAAGCAGATATGTGCAAGCAAATATATTCAACAATTGTAGTCACACACACACACACACACACACACACACACACACACACACACACACACACACACACACACACACACACACACACACACACACACACACACACACACACACACACACACAGGTCTCACCCTTCTTTATCCTGCAGGTCACGGCCACTGTAGTCAAAGAAGACGTCCACATGCTCGGAGAGAGCGCGCTCCACAATGCGGGAGCTGTGGTCAAAGAATGCCACAAACTCCTCCGAGTGAAGGATCTGCTGCTTCTCCTCCTCCGTCAGCTCATGGGGGGGGACTTCAGAGAGAGAGAGAGAGAGAGGCAGAGAAACAGAGAGAGAGAAAGGTGGAGAGAGAGAGAGAGATGGAAAGAGAGAGAGAGAGGCGGTGAGACAGAGGAAGACACAGAGAGATGGAGAGAGAGAGAGGAAGGGGTGAGTGGAAGGAAGAGAGAGATGGAAAAATGAGAGAGGAAGGGAAAGAACAGGGGAGGATAAAGGAGTGAAAGTGAGAGACAAACAAGGGAGTGGTGGAGCAACAGTAGCAGCCCATCTGGGGTCCAAAATCCAATCCAGAATCTGACGCCGAGTCCCTGCCACTTCAGACAGAAGTCTCTGCTAAATCCCACTCACTCCACTTTGCAAATAAGGTTACGGGAGGAGAGGAAAAGAGAGAGACGCTGATGTGATAATGATGAAGGCATACCTTCCTCATCCTCCTTCTGAGCAGGAGCGTCCTCCTGAGTCTCCAAAGCAGGCGGCATCACGGGCAGCTCCTCCTCCTCCTCTTCCTCTGCAAATCAGTATTCATCCAGTGTGTTAACGCACGCATCAACAGAGCCCTGTCACCTACTACATAGGACTCACTTCATCCGTACCCTCAATCACATCTACAGACCAGCTTGGCCTTAAAGAGTGAATGTGTGCACGTGCACGCATACTATGATACTATGAAGATGAATATAAAGGCTAATGTTACATGCCTTTGTCTATGTCAGTGTGGTGTGTGTGTGTGTGTGTGTGTGCGTGTGATGTGCGTGTGTTAGATAAAGATCTGTAACTTTACCATCTTTCGGCTGGGTCTGTGTGGGAGTCTGTGTCTCCTTGCTGTAGGAGACGATCTCTTTCGGGGGGAAGTCCACATGAGTGACCTTCACCATGCCCAGTTTCAATGGGCCGCGTCTGAGAAAACACAACACACACACACACACACACACACACACACAAAAATGGACCATCAATACACCCGCACGCCAAAGTGAATGCACCATAAGACACACAGAGGGGGGAGGAGGGAACCAAACTATGTGCACTTGTGCCCACAATCAACCTATTGCTCTGTCACACACTCACACACACACACACACACACACAGATGTTCCCAAACCCACCACAGGCGAAGGGATGAAATGCAGGTTCTAAAGGAGGAGAATTAGGCGGAGGATTAAAGGAACTACAGCAGGCATGGAGATGGAGAGAGAGATGCTGATTAAACAGGAAATGGATATCAAGACCTGGGGGAACAACAGAACATGGGAAGCGAGATGAGCTAGGAATGGATGGGTGGAGGGAGGGATGGAGGGATGGAGGGAGAGGGAGGAGTAGAGGAGAGCAGTGTGGCAGTACCCCAGGTGAGAATCAGAGTGGAGCAGGAGAGTGGACGGATCAGAGTCCCAGTGCAGAGTCCTGTTAGAGGCACAGCAACAGAGAAACACACACACACACACACACACACACACCACACACGCACACACGCACACACACACACACACACACACACACACAGCATGCAGACAAACATACAGGCATACACACACAACATCTTGTTAGAGCTGCAATGAGAGAGAGACTTGTAACCCATACAGTGCTCTTGAGGTTACAGCAAAAGAGAAATCAAACGCAGCACATTCACCCAAACACACACATGCATACAGTCAACATAGAACAGACGTTTCAAAGGTCAAAGAGTGGACAAACAAAACAGCACCACCTCAGATAAACAACACTACATGTGTAGTGTTCTGGCCGTTTTTTTAAAATACACATCGGAGTGTACATGTTTGTGGGTTAATCCATATCAGCAGCCTTAGCTCATTGTCATGGTTACATTATGGTTAGAATTAGTCAAATGTAATATTTTATACCAATATGAGAAGAAACCCTTACTTATTCATTTACTACATTGTATCTAAGACTACTTAGAATTAAGTAACGTTATGATCTTTCTGTGGGTTCCCTCCAGCTGTGAACCACTCACACTCTCTCACTCACTCACTCTCACTCACTCTCTCACTCACTCACTCTCACTCACTCTCTCTCTCTCTCACTCTCTCACACGCACACACACACCCACACTGTAATTTTGTGCCACAGCCAGAGCATTTTCATCCAAAAATGAAAAAAGGACAAATAGCAGCTCAAATCCAGTCCTGAGGGGACCTGGGAATAATCAGGACCAAGCTGGAATTAATCTGAGCACAAGAGCAACTGATGCAATGTTTTCACTCCCAAATGGATCTGAATGTTCTAAAAGATTAAGACAAAGCAGTAAAACAGACGCTGAGAGCCCGAAGCTTTGGTCCACAGCACGTGTAAACACTGAAACACAACTACCACACATTTATTACCAACATACAGCACCTCAAACATTTGTTTGTCAATATGTGAATTATTGCTTTTATTTTGGCTGATTGTTTGTGTGTTTGTTTGTTATGTGTGTGTGTTTGTTTGTGTGTGTGTGTGTTTGTTTGTGTGTGGGCTTGTGTGTGTGTGTTTATTTGTGTGTGTGGGTTTGTGTGTGTGTGTATGTGTTTGTTTGTTTGTTTGTGTGCCCCCACCTGGGCCCAGTGGTGCCATCTCCGGAGTCCTGGCTGCCAGCCTCGCTAGGTGTGCCCACTGACTTGGCACTGGGGGACATGGGAGGGGGGACTAGATAGTGAAACAGACATGTGTCCTCTGTTACAACTCTCAGGGGCTGAACTACTCACATACACACACACACACACACACACACACACACACAGAGACAAACACACCCACACAAACATGTAGAGACACAAACAAACAGGAATGCAGACACATGGATACACACACAAGAAAATGTACACACACACACACACACACACACACACACATACACACAAATGGTGGGAAGAGAGGGTGGAAATGAGAGACGAGGGGTGAACAGGAGAGCATGTGATTGTTATGTAATGGAGGAAACAAGAGGAACCACATAAAAAAACAAAAACAAAGAGAAGAGTCAACAAAAAATAAAAATGGGAAAATATATAAGGGGAAGAGAAGAGAAAGACAAAACAGAAAATATGTGTTAAAATCCATGCAGAGACAACATGCAGTTCAAAAAATAAAAAAGATGAAGACAAAAGTGACCATTCCACATACAAGATAACAAAAAGTATCTTTCAGTGGAATGAACAAGACACACAAGAAAATGTCCATGCAAAAAACACATCCAAAGCAAGTGCAAAACAAATGAACAAACACACAAGCATCAGGAAAAGCAACCCACATGCAAACATGACATGAAGAGTTAGCAAAGAGATGCAATTCCCATGCAAACACAAGTCAACGTAGTATTCACATTGACCACGCTGAAGACAAATAAGCGACTTCTTCTCTTCTACATTTCTCATGCACATCACAACACTGGGTTTATCCCTCTTTCACATGGCTCACTGCTACCCCCTGCTGCTAGTCTCATTATGTTTTCTTGATTCTCTTTTTAAACTCCCATACATCCTGGAACAAAAGAATCAATGTTGTCCACAAAATAGAATCTAGATGGGTTCTAGATTTTACTGGATTATACATTATACTTCCAATTTGATCACGATCTTATTTTCTAAAAATGCCAGTGTCACCACTGATCTTTGGCTGAAAAGTTTACTTTCTACACATAGGTAACCTTATCATGTCAATTCATGGAACTCTATAGCCTAGGATATATGTTTCAAGGTTTTAGCATTTCAACACTTTTCTTTTTTTACAGCCAGAAATTCAGTCAAGCATCAAAATGTGTTAATTTAGGTGCTAAACAACACTGCATCACCTGTCCAGAGTTTCCAATTGCAACCTAATTAATTCTTGTTCCAGTTTGCATTTAAGCTATGACAACAATAGTACAACAGTACGTGCACAACTTGAATGCTGCCGTTTTAACATTTCCCAATACCTTTGGACTGAAGATGGCAGAGTGACATAAAACTACGTTTCCCATAATTCTCACCCATGGCCGTGTCTGGGGTGATGCCCATGCTCTGGAGCAAAACCTCGGCCTCTCTCCTCTTCCTCTCCAGGTCCGAGTCATCCTGTGGAGGAGATGCCCCCTCCTTTCGGCCATCAGCCTGCCGATGGAGATATGATGTCGACTGAGCAACTCTCTCACTACATGCTCACAAACACACACACACACTCACAAACATTTTTAAACCACCTGGCATACATGTTGATGAAATACATCAGTAATACATTGACACCTGTCTCCCCACTCCAGATCAGCTCCAGCTCTATCTTTACCTCCTTCTTCTTGCGCTCCTCCTCTTTCCTCTTCTTCTCTTCGCGGATCTGGGCCAGACGCTGTTTCTTCCTCTCCAGCTCCGCCTTCAGCTCACTCTTATCAGACATGTTCTGCCAAAGCTAAACACACACACAAATGTAAATGTCTATTTTGGTTAATAATGATTATTTTATTATATAATTTTTAGTGCTGTCAAACGATAAAAATTTTTAATCACGATTAATCGCTGAATTCCTATAGTTAATCACGATTAATCACATATTTTATCATGTGATTAAAATTCTATTATTTTGCATTTCTGAACTTTCCAGGAGTCCATATTAACAATAAAGCAATTATTGTTTATCTTGATTGGGATTCAAATGAAAGCAAAGCAAGTTACTTTATTAACTGAACTTTAAGACATAGGTCTATTTGATTATTTCATATCAAATTTCAAAAGATGTGCAGCAGACCTGAGGCAACACTATATTCTTCAGAAATATAGCCGATATAAACTGAAATAAATGCTACTGCAGAAGTGCATGCACACAATGTAGGCCTACACACATTATAAAGGGTATAACAAACAGAAAATATTATATTCATACTATATTCATTACCTTTGAGTTCAGTTGAAAATAAGGAACTTTTCAACATGAGTGCATTGCCATTTTATAGGCCTACAGTCTATGGTGCACTGTCACTTGCCACACACATCAACGCCAAAGTTTTAACAGGCAAACACTGGATGAACAATTTTATGGAGCAGCAACCAAATATAACTGAATCGTGATTACACGGCTGCAAAGTGCGATGCTGGTGTGCGGAGTTGTATTGAAAAGAATGGAATCTAATGTAAATGAATGTCGAAAGCAGAGTGCATCGCAAATAGTAGCAGCCAAAGAGGAAAATATTTGGCGGCACACAACTAATGCGTCAGCCTAGGCTACTACTCTTTGCCCGGCTCGTTAGCCCAACCCTTATTAGACATTCTCTGGCCCAACCATAGGGCCCAACCAAGTGTGTGCAGCATGCCTTTACGTAGCCTACTAACGGCTTACGGCGCATCATCATAAAGATTAATTTGATCTGCATCTGCATCACGCCCCATTTTAGCGGAAAACATGTTAACATTATATCATTGAAAGACAGGTAGTAATCACACCTTGACGTTACATGTACTTATTAATTCACAGGACATTCAATCATTTTACTAACACGGCAGTTATGAAGAATTGTGTTTATGTAACTTACTCATGTCGAAACGATGTACATTACCAACCTTATTCGTTTGCAATACCCCATGTATTATACAAATTTAGCATGTACACTTATCATAATATCCCATGCAAAACGGTTAGCTTGCTAGCTAGCTAACTGTGGAACTTCAGTATAGCCAATTATCTCACCTAGTTGTAGGAAATAGGCTACGTTTATATTACAAGTGATAGAATGAATGTGTGACTTATGTTTAGTTGATGTTATGACATGTAAAGTTAAGCTTGCTGAACTTAATTAGTCAGCCACGGGCAGTTTGACTGTGCCCATCAATACATTCGTGACACTCCTGTTAGTAAACTGGAGAGAGCAAAACATAGGAACATGGTCACATTAATCCCATAAAAACACACAGATAACTCTTACACCAACCTTATTTGTGCCTTTTATTCATGTTTGTTTCAAGATTTAGTAAGTTTACTATAAGCACGTTTCGCTCTCCACTTTGATGCAGCATAGATTTCCATTATATCAGTCATCTTCCCCCTAAAAGGGGGCGTGTATGCAGCACATACAACGTTCTGTTACATTCCATTCGTCAGTGCGTATTGTTTAGTTTCCGGTCTGGCTAGATCGATGTGGAGTTGTAGTTGTTCTAACGTTACTAGTTGTTGCAACAGCATGTGAAAAAACTACAAAGTTTGTTACACCAAAATGAACGTTAATCTCGCGATAAAAAAAATTGACGCCGTTCAAATAGGTTTCAGTTAACGCCGTTAATAACGCGTTTAACTGACAGCACTAATAATTTTGTTGTTATGGTTATGGTTATGGATTTAGCAGACGCCTTTGTCCAAAGCGACACATAAATACAAAACAATAATAATAATACAATTTAAATAATAATATTTAAAAATGAACAGGGAACAGATTAAAATGTAGGTCAAATATAGTAAGGAGAATAGTTGTAGTACACAATAATATCAATTCAAGCAATAGCCTAATAAAAAGCAATGTAAAAAAGGGGAAAGGCAATAATAAAACAATAATGTCAATTCAATCTATAATATAAAAACAATGACATGCTAAGACTACATTAAGGAGAATATCAATAATAAACAATAATGTCAAATTAATTAACAGCCCAATTAAAATAAAACAACATTATATAAACCATAACACATAAGCGCTTAAAGCTTAAAGCTAAAGCTTGTTCTCTAACATTTGTTATTTTCCTAAGGGTATTAATGGGTCAATGGTTGACTATGCTATACTATACTATAATTATTCTATAACATAATTGCCACACCTTTACATCTAGTGCTGCAGGCTAGAGGAGTAATTTTTTTTCCTGGCTCTAAATATCAGAATTTCGAATGTTTAGTGCCTCTATGGGGATGGTTCTGTGAGTGCCTTAAAATGTTCTGTGGGTTTTTCCTTAGGATAGATGTTGTTGATTTACTCCTTGGCAAGGATAATAAACATATTGAGCTTACAGCTTCTTAAACTTAAATTTAGTCTGGTAAGATCACGTTCTAGCCTTGTGACAGAGAAGCACAGCAAAGACAATACCGTTACTGTTTCAGCACTAGCCTATGATCAATTCTTGAGGAGATAGTCTAGTAATATATATAAGTCTAGATATATATATAACAATAATTATAACAATAATAATACTCATCATCAACAGCAACATCATTATAATACTAATAATCTAAATATATCTATAAATCTATATATCAGTCGGTTAATGTTAAAAGTTCGCGACAGCCTTCGGAGGCCGCTGCACAAAAAACATTTGCAGATTAATTATTTTAAGAGTTTACGATCTAGCATTTGAAATATTACCAAGACAAGAAAAGACTATTAGGCTACTAATCTTAAGCAATGAGCTGGACTATTTGTGATATGGTCAGTCCGATGTCAAGTGCTGACAGACTGACGTAAGTCGATCAAGGGTGTATGGCCAGACTGACTGTAGGCAACAAATGTGACAGAATGTGCGACTAACGTTATTTATCATTAAAATATTCATCAAACAACGACTGACAGACGTTCTCAAAACAATCTGCTACGGCCGGGTTCGTCATCCGGATGTGAAGCAGTTCGTGGAACTGGGCGTTGTAACCCATTCTATGCTTTAGTGGGTGTTTAGCGTTCAAATGACAGGAATCACACAAAAGACCTGACTCCGCAGCATCATTCATGTATATTAATGGATAGTTATATAGTAACAACAGTCAACAACATAGTATTAACTGCACAACGAGCGTTGGCCTATGTGGACGATCACGCAAGCCACCTAGTCTACATCCCATCCCTGCCTAGCTGGCTAGCATCGAATACTTATTCAGTCAAACAAGGATACGAATCAGTTAGCTTGCTAATGTTAGCAATGTAATGCTAGCTGTTTCATTATCAACTGAAAGCAGTATTGGCTAGGCCAGGTATCTGCAATCATATTCACTTCATACTGTTCGTAGCGCTTAAATAGATACAATGCACAAACCTGTGGTAGCCTGCTGGCGACAGATAAATATCTTGAAGATTAATTCTGACCGACCCTAAGTAGTTTTTATCGTCTTAAGCGTTACTTGTGACAGCTGCAGAGATGAGAGAGAGATGGAGCTACGGGTGTTGAAGGGGGTCAATATGGTTAGCGCCTTTTTGAATCGCCTGTCCTCTTTGCTTTGGCCACTAGAGGCGCAGGTTGCCTGCACTTCAGGTTGCCTGCACTTCAATGATTTTTTTCCTTCAAAGATTTTTACCGTTGTATCATGAAGAGGGGCTACTTAAAGCCATTAATAGGTCTACCACGAAAACAATTACTACAGAAAAGTTGTTTGTTGTACTTTACTTCTAACAAATAAGTCGGTTCATTTCTCAATTTAATGAGCGTACACAGGTGAAAGGGAAAAAAATCACAGGATTGTCTGTGTGTTTTACCCTTTGATGTGTTCGCTGCCCCCCCTCCTCCCCTCTCTCTCTCTCAATTCAATTCAATTCAATTCAACAAGCTTTTATTAGATTGCATGTACATTTTATAGTATTGCCAAATCATTAATAATTTAATAGCATTAACAACAACAATAACAACAACAACAACAACAACAACCATAATAATAATAATAATAATAATAATAATAATAATGTTATTATTATTATTATAACACCTGGCTGATTAAATGAACAGAGAAAAGAAACACAACAGAAAAAAAAACACCTACATTATGTTATTGATCATAGAATGGGCTGTTCTCTCAGGATGTGGCAGACACAATTGTCTAACCTACTTCAGGAGGAATGAAAGTATTTGGTTTTTATAAGAAATTCAGGACAGATATCTCCGATTTTAATAAAATATTCTTCCCTTAATCGTGTATCTTTTGCATTCAGTGAGAAAATGCTGCTCATTTTCTACTACATTATCACAGTGAGCACACACCCTTTTTTCAGGGGCCAACCAGGTTTGCCTGTGTCACTGTCACCCCTTTTCTATGGCGAGGCTATGATCGCTGAGCCTGTACCTTGTCAATAGCTTTCTATTTGTAATTTTGAATTTGAGTTAAATATGGTGCCAATTTGTAAGATTTTATTAATTTATACACATTGACTTTACTTATTTGTTTAATGTAATTTTCTTTCAAGTTTTTTTTTCTAATTGTTTTAATTTTGAAGCAATGGTTGAGTCAAGTTTGTTTAGGCTTCAATTAGGTAGGCTAATCTAGGGGGTTCAGGGGGGAAATGGCTCTAGTCCAGGGAGAGGTCTTCCCACAGTGCTTCGCTCCCCTCAGAACTCACATACCCACTCAGCACCTGGCTCCATTGTGAGTGACCCACTCTCTCTCTCTCTCACACACACACACACACACACACACACACACACACATTAAAATTGAACAGCATCAGTTTGTTGCTAACCCATGTGGCTAGCATCACAGCAAAGGTTAGACCAGTTTTAAGCAGACAATCACTAGGACGACCATGAGTTTAACAGGTTATGTCTATCAAATGTTGTGTACATAAAAAAAAAAAAAAAAAACATGCAGCTTGGGCACCGAAACATCACAAATGTGGGAAACCATTAAACCTAAGAGGAGTTTGGTCTGCAGACTCCATGTTTTCTTTCTTAGGCCTATTTTCTGTTTGTATGTGCTCATTGCTTTTATATAAACATCAATAGTCTCTCTCTCACACACTCTCTCTAGCTCTCATTCTGTGGTGTGCAATGTATTGTAACGTGTTGTAGTGGTATGAAATGTATTGAGTGTGAAATAATTAGGAAAATAGACAGAGAGAGTTCCAGCTCTCTGCCTCCCCAAAATTCACATCTGTTCTTTTTTCATCTGAAAATACAATAATGATTGTGAGAGGCTATTGCGTGGTTTCCATAGAAACCTGTGTCATGAGTTTAAAAATTAGGTGAGCCTGTGTGAGCAGGTGTCTGAAAGGGCTGAAGATTTCCTCTTCAACCCCACACTGGAGTGAGAGAGAGAGAGAGAAAGAGAGAGAGAGAGAGAAAGAGTATGACATGGTAGTGATGTAAAGTGTGTGCAACTGCCAAAGATGTCTGAAAACCACATAAACCCCAAATATTTGAATACCCTGTAGGCAGTCCCACAGATTCTCCCTCTGAGGGAAAATTATGAAATATTCAGCTAGTTTTCATTCAAGCTTACGTTTAATTATTAATGCAGGTAAAAATAGTGAATGATGCATAAGGAGTCTGTTGCTTTATGAATCTCACTTGCCTCAGTTTCTTCCCTCTTTAACAATTGATTACCCTCTGTGTGTGTACGCTTGTGTGTGCGTGTGTCTGTCTGTGTGTGACACAGAGAGAGAGAGGGAGAGAGAGAGAGAGATGATGCATCTATCTTTGATTTCCAAATATTCCAACAGTTTTGGGTGACTTTCCAGATCACTGTTCTTCACTGTGTCATGCTTGGCATTTTTTGCGCCTTGCCTAATTATAAGTCATTGTGCAGTTTCTCATGCATTGCCATGTGGTCCCAATATCATATTCCAAATGGAAATATTTTGAAACAGACGTCAGACAAATGTGACAAATTACAGGGCATTCAGAATTTCACAGAATTTCTTGAATATAATAAGCACATAATCTTGGGTTTGAAGGATTACAACAAGTCACTTATTTATTTGGCTGAGATGTCAAACAATGCCTTTTTATTTTGGAATAGACTTTCACACTGTGAGTGAGTTTCACATACAATCAAATATCATAGCATATTAATAATTAATCCATGCATGATGCAGAATAAGTGGACAATTTTAGTAGAATAGAAAATATACGATAGTGTGAGCTGTTTGTTGTATGAACATCTTGCTGGCTTTGTGGGAGGGCCTAGTACTTTTCCAATCAAATAGACAGGCATGTTGCTCTGGAATTTCTGCTGTTCAGCAAAATCCATTCAGAGGCTACATGACCTTTCAACTGCATTTACCAGAAGAGAGAGGCCAGAACTGAAAGAGTTAAATGCAGCAGCTATAGTAATTTTGCAAACAAAGAGGGTGTATTGAACCAGTGTGTGAACTATATAGCACAGAGAAAAGAATGAGAGACAGATAGGGACGGATAATCCAGCAGACAGACAGACAGACTGACAGACACAGAGGACTAGAATGTCATTAACAGACAATACCACAACTTTTTGAATGTTGTCCTTCTGCTGAACTGACAGTCATGTGGTGACGTATTTCTCAACTCAACTCAAGAGGCTATAATTGCTTATGTATTAATTGGTCCCCTACCTGATTTCATTCTCATTAACACTTTGTGGGAATAGTAGCCTACTTTGTTGTGTTGTGGAAGCTTGCTTTGGCGGAGACAATGGCCACAGCAGAGGACCCAGCTGCGCTGAATAGATAAGCTCATACTGAGGGAGAATCAGGCTGGCTGCCTTTTTTTTAAATGGGAGAGCTATGGCAGTCATGAGCCAGTCATGTCATGAGCCTCCAATGGCCAGCTGTGGGAGCGGCATGGAAAAACAGGGGTCTTATATGGAAGTGCATCCTGGTGTAAGAAATTTGCTATAGCCTAGTCTTGGAATCACCCATGTCCATACACACACACACACACACACTGCTTTTGTTTGCATTGCTTACACTTTGAGACTATTGGCAAAAATGCCAGCTAATTCTGTAGGCTAAAGGCCACGTGACAAACATTGCGAAGCCAGCAATAGTCAGACCAGGGGTTAATTAATTACATCACTGGTCATCAGTGTGGGAATTATGGGAAGGCTAAATCGACATGCAAGTGTCAGTGAGAGATAATAAATGGCCATTGTATGCAAATACAATAAAAACATCTTTGGTCATTTAGCCTACCATTCAGTAGGATTAATCAGGTCAATGCATATTAAATAGGCTACTCTGAGGTGAAAAGTTGTCAAAATTGATTTTTTTTTAATCAAGAAATAAAGAAACCCTGTCCAAACTGTGCTGAACTGGTTCAGCCTAGATTCATCCATTAAAACGCGGCGACACACACCAGGGCAGTTGGGGAATAAATAGAAAATGGTCATTTTAAAATAGGATTTTTAAACAGTGCTCAAATATGGCGTTGCTCTGTGAGTAAGCGTTTTCTAGCATTTTTGGGTGGCCACCTCCTTTGTTTTCTCATCTCCTCGGTGGCAGTTGTGCTAGGTGCGCGGACCTCGCGATAGTGTTTGCAGCAGCAATGCGAGCAGTGACGCCAGTTGTAAAGGTTACTTCATACACGCTTATGGGCCACTTGAAGACGCACTGCAGAGGTAGGGAGAGATCATGATAAACATGTAAAAATTTAAATAAATACAGAAAGAAAGGAAAAGTCAGAGTTAGACTGTGTGGTTGGACGATGACAGAGCTGGGGATTTTAATGCAATTCCGTGTCGTCGTCGCCTGTGTGAGCCTTCTTTCCCGATGTGGAAAGTGGCTTGATGAGTGTCCAAAGTAGCAGCGGCAGCAGTGGAAGTTTGGAGGGACCGCCATCTTGGTCCCAGTTCTCATCTCAAGCACCGGGCTTGGTTTCTCAACAAAATATCTCTGCACCGGTGAAGGCCAGAGAAGGTATGGCAACGACACAACAGACTTTGAAGTCTGATTTTTAAAAAAATGTTCAGTGTTCGGTGTGATATGATCCTATTTTCGTATAAATAAGGAATAATATCCAGCTAGCCTTGTCACGGGCCAAGTGATTGGTGGTCAGCATAGAAAGGCACCATCTAACGTTTAGCTAGTTTCGCTAACACGATGACCTCCCCATCAAAAATCCCAGTGCGGATTACAAATTATATTGTCTATGTAGTGTATATATGACATTTAAATTGTCATAAATGTATGTTGTTGGTCTCGTTTTGTTGAATACTAATGAAATCGTGACACCCGTCAATAAGATTAACTTGGTCCGAGATTTGGTTATCGGTGTGCTAACGTTAGCAACCTAGCCAGAACCTGTTTGTGATCTCCCACTTAGTGTTGTAGTGGTATTTTATTAATTAAAGGTCTTAAATGCAAAGATTGGTGAAACGTACTCATGCTCTCTCTTGTATTTAGTTGGATGTTATTGAGCGGTGTAGCAATATCCTCAGAAAGGGCAGAACGGAAATTGATACGTTTGGTCGTGCCGTCTGATACTTCAGAGAACAGTTGTACAGTTGTGGTGTCTACAGCAAGTTCGTGGACACAGATTTTCGACATTGTTGATAACGTTAGTAGGAAATGTTATAATGGAAGCGTAGTTTTCAACTTCCGTCATCATTGCTTCGCATGATGGCAGGACACCGTACATGTTAACGTGATATTTTGCGGATTCTCTGGCAGTTGTCAACCATGTGATTTACACCTGCAGGTGATGGCCAGTCATTTGTTTTTGACCACTTCCACAACTGACTGACGATTTCACCTGATTAATTTAGGCCACGGGCTAAATAAAGTTACTTAAGAACCTCAGTTTAGTGCAGTTTCTTTCTTGTGTTCATACTAGTGAAGACAAAGAAAGTCCTGACAGACAATGCAACCACCCCCTTTCTAACATAGCTTCCAAATGCTGTACAGAAGACTTTGCCTCTGGTCATTGTGGACTAAACCATTTTAGAGTTAAATGAAAAAATTTCTGTTTCTGTAGTTGTCTTTGAATGTGATTGTGTTCTATAGGTATTGCCACAGCAAACTTCAGCCTGACATTCCAAGATAAGTGTTGGGCTGGCACCTTGCCCTGATGTCTAAGAATTGAGTGAGTCATCATAGTTGGGGAATGGTGCAAGTACATTTCAAGATCTGTAAAACAAAGGCAAGTCAGCACAATGTCTACTAGCTGAACAAGCTCTTTGTACGAAATTCCACCATGCCAGTTGTTCATTTGGTTTGCTTTCATGCATGATTTAGAAGATAGAATATAGTTTGTAGCTGTGTTAATTTGTGCAGAGTGTGTATGGTCTGACGTATGTGGATAAAGTGCAAGGGCTCACACACGAAATCCTGTATCAGCAGATAAATGTTACAGCGCTGTCTCTCTGCCTGTACGTGTCTGGAACAGGTGGAGGACTTCCAACACACACACACATACACAGTCAAAACAGCAGCAGCAGCAGCATGCATCCTAAATGCCATCTCTCCCTATCTAAGGGTTGACCCACCTGTCTGTGCAGGGGCTGTGACTTGGCAACTGACAGAATATTCTAGACTAATTGATGCACAATTCCACTGATGTGGGTGTGTGTGTGTGTGTATGAGAGTATGAGAGAGAGGGTGAGAAAGAGGAAATTAATAACCTTTTGAATTCCAGATGAAGAAATTCAAAGTATGGGAATTCCATTTCACTTCAGATTCAGCTGCTGCTGATGGTGCTGATAGGGAGATATAATGCAGTTCCTCCATATAAACTCATGCTGTTACACAGGGGTCTCTTAACAGGTAGCCTAGCTTTTGAGCTACCAGTAGCTCCTCACCTGTTTCTGAGTTGCTCGCCAAAAGGTTAAAATAAAATGTAGTATCAATGTTATAAGTCACCCAATAAACCCGTTTAAATATCTATCCAGTCAAATCCATAGTCATTCCGCCCCCCCAGTTCACCGTCAAGACAAATTTACTCTGCTCTATTAGCCTAGTAGTTTGTGTAGTCAATGATGGTATACTGTAGGCTAACATTAGATGTAGTTGATGTTGTTAGCTGGCTGACGAGCCTACACCAGATTTGACCATGATCACTGAAAATAATCAGGCCAATAAAAGGCGAAAATATACTATTTTTGTGACATGGAAAACTCAGTTGTGACTTGTGAGTGTGTCTCATCTGCCGTACAATTTGGCAGTCGGTAAATATGTAACATCAGATGTAGCAGTGTAAGCAGAGAAGGTAAACAAGCTGAACATGCATAATAAGCTTATTGAAGTATTTTGGGTGGATTTTGGGGATCTATGTCAATATATGCTACTATTTATATAAAGACAGAGGTCTTGGCCACTTTCATTTGGTCAAATTAGCTCTCTGAGAAACAATGTTGGAGACACCTGTGCTACAGTAATCATGATGACTGTAATAGTAGAATGTATATGGTAGTAGTAATAGTTGTAGTTAGAATGTACACTCAGTATGTCAGTACATCTTCTCTTGGGTGAAAGTGAATTGCTACCTTGTGCTGCGCTGTCCTGATGCAACCTTAGCCAGGACCAGCTGCCATTTCCTCACCCTGGCTATCCCACAAGGCTTTGCAGTCTGCCAGCTGATGATGGCAGGAGATGGCTGATGAGGAAGTGTGTGCTTAGGGGGATGCCTGGATATCTCTCTCTCTCTCTCTCTCTCTCTCTCTCTCTCTCTCTCTCTCTCTCTCTCTCTCTCTCTCTCTCTCTGTCTCTGTCTCTGTCTCTGTCTCTCTCGATCTCCTTCCCTATCTCATGCCCCCCCTCCATGCGGCAGTTGTAGGTGTTGGTTGTTTTGTATCTGTCAGTGGACTGCTTGTTCTGTGGGTGTTTGCGATTACCAGCTCTTCTGTTATCTCTTTCAAATGGTCGTCTCTGCTAGGCAGCAGGAAAACCATCCATTTTGCAGATACACTGTCAGTCTTGATGCAAATAGGTGTATGTGTGTGTTTGTGTGAGGGTTGGTGAGTGTGTGTGTGTGTATGTGTTTGTGTGTGCGCGCCTATGTGCCCTGTTGAGCCTCTCCACTGCCCTTGTGACCTTCACACGTTCCTGTCCTCCTCCATCTTGGGGTAGAGTTTCTGTCTTCTTTTGAGTTGCCAGATTTGGTGTGACACCTCCTGTATGATGGTAACTTAATGATGTCAGTCTGCTGTGCTGTAGGCTGAGGCATGCGCTCAAATGTTTTTGGAAGTTTAACAAACGGATATGTACACACACTTACACTTGGGCTTTAGGTTATATTTGCAGAGGTGAACACAGGCAACTGTGGACATTACACATAGTTGGAGGGTACACATAGCTGGAGGGTACATGGACATCAAAAGGATGAGATGATGAAATGTACGTCACTTGGACCTTAACAGACCGGACTTGTGGTATAACTCCTCTGTGTGTAGTGTGGCCGTGTCATCTGGCAAACGGGATATTAACCTGAATTTTAATTTTTTCGTCTGTAACGAACAGTCTCATAAGTGATTTGATGTGTGACAATAATTTGTATTTTTACTCCTAGCTGAGTGTTGATGTTGTGAGAGGGAAAACTTCATTAGAATGGTTGGCATGTTGGCCCAGATGTGATTGTAAGCTGTGTCCTTGGGGCCTACAAGCAAGTTGTCCTCTGATCCTTACAAACTTGAAGGATACTTAATTGTTCAACAGGTTGAGAGTGGGGCAGTGGAAAAGTTTCCGCTGCTTGTATCACCATAACCCCTCCCCCTGGGGTTTAAAGTCAGTTTTTTTCCAGCTTTTGTAGTAAACATACTTCCAGCCCCAAACAGATTTCACACTTCAGGCTTCAGGTCATACAAAGTTTAAACGGCGCCAGCACTGCTGCGTAGAGGCCTTGACATTGTAGTTGTGTGCAAACGCTCACACAAGAGTAGTATGCAGAGGATATCTATCAGCGGCTTTAGTTTGGTCACATCTGTCCCATACAGAGACCAATCCTGGGGTAAGTTGTAAAATCCAATACTTTCTGGCAGGTGTAAAGTTCATCATGTATAGGCGATTATTTGGTTATCCAGTGTTGCATCTGATCATTTTGTGTGCTTATTTTGGGTAAAAAAAGTACATGTAGTTTTAGTAGTAGCATTAGTTGCAATACTCCTACAGGCAGGGCTACTGCGCTTACTGATTGTTTTAACTCTCTCTGTCCTCGGATCGGATACATAATGTTCACAGTAGGTGGTGACAAACAAATCTCCAAACATTTCTGGCAAAAACCCCAAGTTGATGACCACAAATTCACTCTAATGTACAGATTTGATCTCTAGTGAATAATAATTTGTCTATTGGCCTGTCTCTCAAAATGTGAAGTAGCCTGGTATTTGCTCTTTTGGCGTTGAGAGTAGGTCTGCACGATATGGGGAAAATATCTTATTGCAGTTTTCTGACAGATATTTTAATATAATTTTTAAAGTGAAGTTTAAGTTTTGAAAGTGAAGCTTAAGTGAAAGTGAAGCTTGGTGAGCATGCCAAATGTATGAGAAGTACATTACTCCTGTTAGGTGAGCTTCACTGTCTGTCACACAAGGAGGATGACTTGAATATTGAAATCATAGATGAGACAAGATTAACCATTGAGACAGAGTTGTGAACTGCACAACTAATTGAAGCCTTTGCGATACGTAATTACATTAGTTCAAATAGCGATTTTGATTAAAAATCTGCTAATTGTGCAGCTGTAGTTCAGTTCCTGAGCACCCTTTGCTGATCTGATCTGTAGCTTGACTCGGAAGGAGTCTTCATTTTTCCCACTATGAGGCGATTGTTGAAGTGTTCTTGCTTGTGATTCGTTACTGCTTGCTGATGGGAGAACAAATTGCAAACTCATCAAGCAGCATGTGGAAATGTTATTCACTTTGTACTTTCCACTAGATGACACAATGAGGCTTAAATGGCACCTTGGCTTGGTTCCTCTGTTTTACATACACTGGTAAAACAATATAAAATGTGTTTTGTCATCTTTACAATCTGGTCTTTTTGTCACTCTTTGGTGATCGGTATCCAGGTTGAAACTAGAAATAGATGGAACTAGTTTAGCGATAGAAAGTTGCACACGCAGTCTCTGAAACTTACTCGGTTTGGTTGCTTTGGAAGTTATGATGTGCTGATTTTTTCTGACATTTGATCTGTTTCATATTGTACTGTTGATCTGTTCAGCTTTATATGTAAAAAAAAAAAAAACTGAACCATGAACCATGGGCTACCTACCCTCCCACACTCTGAGGAACTCCCATGACCCACTGTCTGGGAAATCATCAAGGAATGACATATGTGTCAGTGTACCTGTATCTCTCCACACATGCATAAATATTGGGCCCGTGGTGTAGAAGCAGCAGTAGCATCGCCGTCAGAGAAACACTTGGCTATGTGTTGCTAAATGTGCAAAATGGCCCTCCCTTTACTTTACTTTTTGCTAAACTCTAGCCTGTTTCTCACATGAACCCCAACCTTGGTCGGATAACTGTTTTTGCGTTCCCACACACTTCCCCGCAGTTGCAAAGTAACAAATGTTCTCTGTTGTCACACAAAGGCATTAACAGGTTTGCGTCTCTAAGCACGTGAGAGTGAACATGTGTTATCTTGGCTATGAACTATGCTAGCTATTACTGCCGTTGCTGTGATGTTCAATCTTTGCTGTCTATCTTTAGTCGTTACCAGCTATCTCTTAACCAGTGGCAGTTGCTTGTGTGCTTGTGAACAGACCATCCCTTCAACCCTGTCCCTTATGCTGTGATGTAAACGTTGTGCTCTAAAGCTGTCATTTTAAAGATGCGTTCAAGAGTATGTTTAAATCTAACGCTGATTTAATTGCCGATTTAACGTTACTGGGTTGACTTCATTCTCACATTGGACCTTATCATTAAATGACCACTAGACACCTGGGTTTCACCTTGTGTGAGAATGGGAAATCTATTTGATTAAGTTATCGAGATGTCTTTGCCAGATTACAGTAGTGAATGGTTCTGAACCTACAGCTGTCTGTGTGTGTGTGTGTGTGTGTGTGTGTGTGTGTGTGTGTGTGTGTGTGTGTGTGTGTGTGTGTGTGTGTGTGTGAGTGATTTCACCCAAGCTTCAGAGAGGGTAAAAGACCAGTGTTGTCCAATTCAGAGTAGTGAGGATGAGTGAGTAACTTGGAGCAACAGTGGCTTTATGTGTCCGTGCCTCTCTAACACACTCTCCCATGCTCTCCAAACCACACACACTCACAAGCTGTAAGTGAAGAAACACGGAGCTACATATTGGAATGTAGTCCCCCACCACACACACAGTAGTCCTTGCTCCAAAGTACCCGCAAAGTTGCATACACTGTGGTATTTGCTCTTTAAATAGCCACATGATGTAGCCTATAGGCTCGCCTGGGTTGTTTGTGTGTCCTGCTTGGCCAAGGACGTAATGAAGTGGTGGGCTGCCTTGAAATGATGCTATCTTTTACTATCCCTTTAGAGGTGCTTGGTTCAGCATTAACGAGGATTTAATGAATATCCCTCGCCTAAATGGTGTCTTGGAATGGTTTAGGGATTGCCTGTGTGGCTTGACTCGGTGCAGACACAGACCGTCAAAATGGCTGCCTAATTTGGGTAGCTGTTCAGCTCTGATTTATTTCTCCAGTCTCTCACACTGGCTATGGCTTTCTTAGCAGTGCATGTTTGCAACCACGCACGCATACACTCTAGTGTTGCATGGTGCACCGATACTACAAAAGTATTGCAGTACCCTGAAATTAAAAACGTCACAATACCTAATTTTATAAGTATTGATACTTACAAGAATGACTGTTGTTTTGCAGTAAGATACATATTTCATGTCAGTCTAAGCAGATCATGCTTCTAGTAGCCTATGTAGCCTAGTAGCCTATGTGTCTTTTCTCCACTCCCACACCATATGATATGATATTACTACATTACATATGACATAAGCCATCATTTTCCGTGTGTATGTGTGTGGAGGGTCGAGCAGAGTCATTGGTGGAAATGACCACACAATGGCGTAAAGGTGGTGGGGGCCCCCAAATGAAATAGTATTTAAATGGAAATTCTTGATTTGGTAACGGCATCAAAGTCATAACAACACTAATACACACAAACTCACACACGTACACAGCCAGTGGATGAAGCTGGCAGGAAGCTGCACTGCATCTGTTGCCCTCGTGATTGTGATTTTAACAGTCTCAGGCTTTTTTTCCCAGGCTCTTTTATATGCCTGTTAAGATCCACCTCTTTAGAGTCTATTCGGCCTAACTGACAGCCATTGAGTTGACAAGTCGTTTCATCAGTGTACAAATCCTCCAGCTGGTGTTGATTGCACTCTCAACCTGTGTGTGTTTGCAGGAGTAGCTTGTGTCTGTGTTGTAATCCCTGAGTCTTGACGGCATGAGTCTGGCTTAACTGTTTAGCCACAGGTGGGGGGGTAATTACTAGTGGTCTATGCTATGTGTCGGAGCACAATACAGGTTATTTTTTTATACATTGGAGTGTCTGCTAATGTCAGGATGTAATCTGGGTACCCAGAAGCTTGCATCATGCTGAACGAATATCTGGGCAAAAACCCTCACAACCGGACGATGCAGGGCTTAAAATTTCATTTTTCAAAATAGGGGGGAATTCCCCCCCTTAGGTTATTCATGTAGGGGATTTACACAATTTGGGGGGGAGGGGGGGTTCGATTCTGATACGAAGTCAAGAATTGCGATTTCGATACTTCTTCGATACTTTTTTAAAAATGTGTTTGATTTTGGTGCTCCCACCACCCTGACGTCATCAGTAATATATACTGTCATGGGATCATTCACAACAGTGGACATCCTAGATTCTGCTTGACTCTCTCCACACACACACAAACACACACTGAAAATGATGGCTTATGTGATATGTTTCTATTTAATATATTTTTAAATTCATATAGAGTGTATTTAGTTAATAATGTATTTTTTAATGTGTAGCATTTTACTGGTAATTTCTAGTAGCTAAACATATTTAGTAATTTGAATGCTTCATATTGACGTTTAAACTATAACACTTAGGCATATCTTTAATGTGGTGTGTAGGTCTAATTGAGTGCACATTGGTGATGAGCATAGATATACTGTCAGTATATATATCTATGGGTGATGAGTAGGTGTAATTGAGTGCCTGTCACTTTAAGAAATACGTGAGAGTAATTAGCCTCCCTTCAGCCTGACGGTTTTAGCAGGGCTCCAGAGTGCGACCAATTTGGTCGCATATGCGACCTAAATTTTCAAAAGTGCGACTAAAAAAAATCGGAGGTCGCACTGGTGCGACCAGCTATTCGAGAGAGGAAAAAGTGTCCGCATTGAAACTCTACCTTTGGTTCAATAACAGACACATATTTGGCCTATATTGTGGTTTAAACAAATCACAGATAGTAAAGGGCGGGACCTCCCCTCTGATTGGCCGTGGCCCAGTGCCTGTGTGTAAATTTGAAAATGCGCGTGCTGCAGAGAGAGAGCAGAGAGAGAGAGGTCAGAGACCGTCAGATAAACAGAGTGGATGTAGTTGCATTACAGTGTGGTCACATAGGCGAGATAAATGTCCCTCTCCCCACTGCCTTTTCGGGTGGCTGGCAGCAGCAAACCGATCAGACGAGCCCGAGATGATGATCAAGTTTATCGCTGCCTCGATAGGCCTAGTGAAACTTCCCTTCACCAAGTTCAGTCCGAAATAATTATTCACCAGAAAAATAGTTTGAGCGTAAACCCGGCGTGCAGGAATGCCACTTTCAGCCAAATTTATAGGAGTCATTGCAGATGAAGAGACGTCTTAAAATTGCGAAACAATGCATACAAGGCCTTCCCGAGCGACAGAGATACAGATATCGCCCGAAAGGAGTCGTCATTGACCGCAGTTACATGCAGGGGAGTAACCGGTTTTCAACAGCAATATTCGCTTTTTGCGCGTGAGTTGTGTAAACTCATTCTGATGGCATCAATCAATTTAATCCGGTATTTGGCAAACCTAATATCGCTGCTACATTTAAAAGCCGAATATTCCCTGCATGTATAACTGTGGTCATTGTGTACATGAATTGAATGGACACATTTAGATTGAGCATGGCAAGTCATTGCAATAGCCTATAATAATAGGCCTACCATTTCGTTACTGCATAGTGATGTTCTTATTGAAAATTTAAAAATACTAAAATTAAAAAGTAAATTGCATCGTGGGGCTGTCAAATGATTATTGCAATCATCATTGCAAAATCACATAAAAATCCCCAAGGCTACTTGGAACATCTTCTTTTTAAATTGTGCTCAAATACATTTCTATGGAAGATGCTAGCATGGCGAGCTGGTTTAGTCAAGGCCTTATGATCATGAAGGATAGTATGTAAGACATTGAGCCATGAGATGGGCAGTTTGAAGCCCTTAAAAGACGTGCACTGTTCATTTACTCACTGTTATTTTTATTTAATTCATCTTGAGATGAATTAAATAAAGTTTAAATTTCAGCTCAGTGAAGCACTTAAAGCACCAACACTTCATTAAGTTACTTTTCTTGTAGAATTGTAAATCATAAGTCATAGGACAACCTATATAGGACAATAATTAAGGAAAAAAAGTGAACCTGCTGCGGTGTTAAATGCGATGTGGTTGAAAAATTGGGTTCACCTAACTTTTGTGCTGGTGCACCTAAGAAACAAAGTTAGGCGCACCAGTGCAAAAAGTCTGGAGCCCTGGGTTTTAGGTTAGTCGCTAGTGAATAAAAATTGTGCATAAGGATATGTGGATGCAATTATGTTTTCTATGTCATTAGATAAAATAAATGTTCAAAAACCTAACAAGTCGAAGACAATCTTTCTGGGATCAAGTGTTGACGTGACCTGAGCTACCAGGATAGTTACCAAGGAGCTCTTACCAAGGAGTTTGCCATGGTTGCGTAGCCTATTTGCGTAAGCGCAAAGTTGTTCTCTCTCTCTCTCTCTCTCTCTCTCTCTCTCTCTCTCCGTGTGTGTGTGTGTGTGTCTGCGTCTGCATGAGGCTATGTTTAATTAAACTCGGTAGTTGATCCGTCCGGTCAATAGCACAGCATTCACGCCACTTCATGATTATATTAATGTCATCAGACAGGCTGTAAAAGTGTATGCGGGATTTTATCGCATTATGATGGCTAGAGTTGCGGAACTTGAACAAATTATGCGTAATACCCGCAATCCCGCAGTGAAATTTAAGCCCTGCGATGGCTACTTTCAGAATCGCCCACTGATCTCACTTCAGCTGTGTTCATGGGGAAAAGTTTCTACTGAAACCTGTGCGAAATGGCTGCCAATACAAACAGAACTGAAACATGTTTAGAGTCGATTTTTGAAGAAATTGAAGTTTGTAACAACATTTGCTTTAAATCTCTGCTGAAGTTATGTCTCGTTTGCCTAAGGAAAGGACAGGACCTATTAGCCTGATTGCCAACGGGTTTGGCAAAAACCTTGTCCATCAAACCTGGCCGGTTGTGGCTGACCGGCTAGCCAGAGATGGCTACAAAGGCAAGCTAAACGCCATCATTTTGGTTGTTAGTCCACTGTCGGCGGTATTTTCATGAAACACCCAGTACATGTGCATACTCACAAGGTCTGCCCCCTCCCTGGATTGGCTATTGAAAAAAAGCTTTGTTCGAAATCAGATACATTCCCCCCGCCCTATTTTCCCCTGAATCCAGGCGTATTCCTGACTAGTCAGGATGTAGGCTTATTTAGTTTGCTCCTGATGCTTAACTTTTTTTGTTTTTCTCTCTTTTTCTCTGGCTCACCTGTCACAATCTTGGTAGTTTTTTTTTTGGTGTGTTTGCTCACCTGTCGCAATCTTGGTAGTTTTTGTTTTTTGGTGTGTTTGCTCACCTGTCGCAATCTTGGTAGTTAGAACCGTCGTTCATGAATTTGGTGTTCCTAGAAAGGGTAGTTCCAACGATCAATCGCAAAAAGTTTAATGTTGGAACGACAGGTCGAGAGTAGTCATTGAAGCCTCCTTCATGGATATTTTGGGGTTATCAGCAAGCCAATAGCCTTAAAAGTCTTTCCCAGTGCTAAGGACCATACAACTGGACAATAAGCTATTTCTCGTATTGCTTATTGCATTGTGGAATACGGAAAGCTATTTAATTATGATGATGAGGTTGTGGGGTTAATGAGAGAAAATGACCATATCAATGATGATGATCAACATGTTTCTATAGTATTAGTCCTGTATTTGTGTTGATCTGTCCCCCTTAAATGGAAATGTCTCTGGACCATTTGAGCTATCTGGTTTTTCCACCTGTAATTGGCATGGCATAATATGATCTGAAGTATTGTTTTGGGATCATGACTGATGTGGTACCAGCTAATGTGGAGGGGCTGATGTAGTCTGCTTGGTGCTGGCCTGTAGTAATCTAGAACTGTTGTGTAAAGCGCAGAGCGGGGGAAGTTGCCAATTCAAATCCCAGTGTTGCATGCCCTTGGACAAGGAACTTCATCTGCATCAACTCAGTCCACACATCTATAAATGGGCACCAGCTTCAGCTGGAGGGTTACCTGCAGTGGACCGGAGTCCCATCCAGAGGAGGTCTACAGCTCTTATCTGCTAAGCACCACAGAAATGGAATATAATGAAAATATCAACTTAACTGTGTGAGAGCAGTGTGCTCTGTGCTAGTCTGAATTGTGTGTCTGCTGTGTGCTGGGCTGTTGTGGTGTCTGTGGTGTGCGCTGGTCTGATGTGGGGTCTGTAGTGTGCGCTGGTCTGATGTGGGGTCTGTGGTGTGTGCTGGTCTGTTGTGGTGTCTGTGGTGTGCGCTGGTCAGATGAGGGGTCTGTGGTGTGCGCTGGTCTGATGTGGTGATGTGGGGTCTGTGGTGTGCGCTGGTCTGATGTGGTGATTTGGGGTCTGTGGTGTGTGCTGGTCTGTTGTGGTGTCTGTGGTGTGCTGGTCTGTAGTGTGCGCTGGTCTGATGTGGGGTCTGTGGTGTGCGCTGGTCTGATGTGGGGTCTGTGGTGTGTGCTGGTGTGTTGTGGTGTCTGTGGTGTGCGCTGGTCTGGTGTGGTGATGTGGGGTCTGTGGTGTGCGCTGGTCTGATGTGGTGATGAGGGGTCTGTGGTGTGTGCTGGTCTGATGTGATGATGTGGGGTCTCTAGTGTGCGCTGATCTGATGTGATGTCTGTGCTTCCAGGTGGGATGGAGGAGCTGCAGTCTCTGGACCCGCGGAGGCAGGAACTGCTGGAGGCGCGCTTCATGGGAGCGGCAGGAGGAGGCAGCACAGGGGGCAGCACAGGCAGTGCCAGCGGGGGCGCAAAAGTACGACACGCACTCAATTATACATGCACACACACTCACACTCACTCACACACACCAGTCTCTCTATCTCTTTCTATCGGTCAGTCGGTCCTTCTCTCATTCACACACACACACACACACACACACACACACTCAACAGTCATCTCTCTTTCTATCGGTCAGTTGGTCCTTCTGTCATTAATGTGTGAGTACACACACACAGGGCATGCCAGAAGACACATCATGTGTTCGGTTGTTGTGACGCTCTTAACATGTTTTGTTTTCCTGTTTTAGGGCTTGACTAACAATGAATGCTCCAATCACAGCTTTGGCAGTTTGGGCTCATCCAGCGACAAAGAGTCAGAGGTAAAACTGGCAAATACACACAAATATGCAAACACACTGGCTATGGACATTATATAGTGTACCTTACTGTCAAATCTTTTCTCCTCTAGAACTCTGACATGAAGCGGGGCGGCTCACCCGCATATTCGGTATGTATGCGTGTATGTGACTGCGTACTTGTGTGTACATGATGATCTGATGAATAGAAGCCATCACAGACAGTTGGACATTAAGTTAGTGTAGTTCATCTTGTCTTTGTTAATGGCTGCAGCTCAGCACAGCCCCTTTAAAGGCCAATAGCTCAGCCCAGCTGGAACTGAAGCAGCTTGGCATTTCTCTCAGTGGGAAAGAACATCCATATCATGTTCCATTTGGAGGAGATATAGCAGGCAGATAGTGTGTCTGCGTGTGCGTGTGTGTGTGTGTGTGTGTGTGTGTGTGCAGTTTGGAGCGTGGGGTATATCTGTGTTTTTCTTGGCTTATGCATGTGTATGTATGTCTGTGGACGTGTCTGTGTGCGTGCGTGTGTGTGTGTGTGTGTTTGTTTTGGCTAATATGCCAGGTTGTGTGTTCCGAGAGGTCTTGTGTCCTCAGTCCAGTCTCTGTTTTGTCTCAGCACGGGACATTCTTTCCACACACACACACACACACACACACACACACAAGCTGGTCACATATGTGTGTGTGTGTATGCGTCTGCCTATCGTGTTATACCTGTGCCCTTCACTGTGCGGGTGTGATGTTGATGCCATGCAGAGCACCCTATTTTTGGAGCGACTGCAGACTTTCAAAAGCAGGCTTGTGTCGGAAAAGATTTCTCTTGGGTGTTGGCACTGTTGAGGCTGAAACCTGGTCTGGGCTGGTTTAGCTCGTCAGGGGCCACTGTGTGTTCTGGTTCTCCCTGGTTCCTGTGTCATTCGTCACATTCCTCTTCTGTTTTCCGTAGACTCCCGAAAAGAAGCACTCGGAATCCTCCAGAGGCCGGAAGAGGAAAGCTGCCGACAACCAATCAGAGAGCAACCAAGGTGAGCACGGTCACCCTCTCCACACGTGTGGCCATGGGAAGTGGAGTCAGGGGAGCTGTTTTTTTTCCTTCTCCGTCTCATGTTCACCAGTTTTTCAGTGACTCACAGTCCGTCTTTGTTCCCTTTTTTAGGGAAGTCGTCTGCAAGAGGAGGGCCGAAAATCAGCGACTATTTTGATGTAAGTGAAGTGTGTCCAGAGTGATGAATGAGGTTGTTTGGCGTCTTTGATGAATTGTGTGTGTGTGTGTGTGTGTGTGTGTGTGTGTGTGTGTTCCCTTGGTAACAACACACAGCCATTTCCAGTAGGATATGTTTGAATTGAAATGCATGGCAATGAGATCATACACGTAGAGACTCAAATGAAAATGATGCTTATCACTAGTTGGAAAAACAAACATTAAAGGCTTAGAGCCATGTCAATGTTTTGATTAGTTGATAAATTACTTGGGATTAGGTTTTCACTTGGGTGTGTTGTACTCAGGGTAGGAATTTCACGGCGGCCATGGCCGTCGTTGCCCCTTGGGTTTGCCGTGAAGCCCCTTTGATAATCATAGGTTTACAGGCCACGGTGGCCTTGGTGCCCCCTTCTTTCAATATTCTGCTTTGCGTCATACTAATAGCGATTTTTATTTAGCCTGTGGCCTGTCAGAATAATCTTCAAATTAATTTATTTTCAAATAATCTCAAATTAATTTAGTCTTTTACTCAGTGGAGAAAGTGACAGCGCAAGAAAGAAAGTGCGTCCAAATTCACCCATTCTTTTCAGTTGAACTACTCGTGAAGTAGCCTATTCATCACACAGACATCACAAGTATCACATAAAAGAGCTTTTTCTCAGCTTGTAAACGATGTTTGCCGATAATTGCTGTGTTGAACGGTTCGCGAGAAAAGTAAATAATATAATTCAATTTAATCATACATTCATGAAGGTTTTGCGTCCATGATCTCCCTACCCATTCATCTCGGTGGAATACTTCACGAACCCGTCTTTTAACACATGACAAATCATATATCAGAATAAACAGCAGACCTTACCGAACACAAAGGTGTAAAGCAGTCCCCTGTACAGTTAGCCGTTCCAGAGTAATCCAGTTTTGAATTTGCAGTAAATTTCGACATGCATGGATGTCTCCAAATTTGGGCTTTAAGTTTTACAATGTGTTTAAATTGTTCCACATGATTTCATAACGGGCCAAATACAAAATAAATGTTACAAATATCGCCTAGATATTGGTAAGTCAGAGGACAGCTGACTAAGAGTTTGTGAAAGTAGCCTTAACGATCACAAAATGCTAAGCATACATCTAGGCTATTTGAGTTTCTTAAAGCTGAGCTGTGCTTAAATTTAAATTGTTCAATACATGATTTCATAGCAGGCCAAATATAAAATAAATAAATATATATATATATATATATATATATATATATATATATATATATATATATATATATATATATATATATATATATATATAGCCTAGATATCTGTAATTATTAGATCAGCTGATTTACAGTTCTATGTAATATGTCATGTTTCATGTTTTTGTAATGTTTCATACAGTGATGCAGGTCTACTGCAGTGAATAGGCTAAATACAACTTTGATCATTTTTATAGCCTACTACTGTATAGTTAACTTTGGCCCCCAGAATGGTGAAATTCCAAGCCTGGTTGTACTGTATGAATAGGTTTTTGTATCTGTGTCTTATTGAGTATTTGTGTTTCTCTCTCTCTCCCTCCCCCATGCTCAGTTTCAGGGGGGAAATGGCTCTAGTCCGGTGAGAGGTCTTCCCCCAGTACTCCGCTCCCCTCTGAACTCACATTCCCACTCAGCACCTGGCTCCATTGTGAGTGACCCACTTTCTCGCATGCACGCACGCACGCGTGCGCAGTGTCATACAGTAATTCATTAACACCCTTTATCAGTTACACATACACAGGGAGCACAAACAAACTGAATACACTTACATAACTTACGTGATGATTTTACACTCCTGGGTGGTGTGGAGTTTTCACTTTTTAACTCAAGCGTATAAACAAAAATAGATGTTCTTTTAGACTGTGAAACAAAAAAAACAATAAACTATCAGTCAAATGAAATAAATCGGTCATTCCTGGTAGTTTTACCAGGCCAGTGTTCATCTTAAAAATCCACTGTAATCCACTTGATGTTTTGGGTAAAAATGAAGCTTGATCTGTGTGTTATTCTTCAGATCAGACAGAATAGCTCCTCCCCAACCAGCCTTTGCTCTGCGGACCACATGATGCACCCTAAACAGCTCAGCAGCAGGAGCATGCAGGTGAGACTGTCAAGGTTCTCTCTCTTTCTCTCTCTCTCTCTCTCTTTCTTTCTTTTTTCTCTCTTTCTTTCTTTCTTTTCTTTCTCTCTCTCTCTCTCTCTCACTCACTCACTCACTCACTCACTCACTCACACACTCACACACACACACACACACACACACACACACACACACACACACACACACACACACACACACACACACACACACACTTATTCATACACACTGTCTCACACAATAAGCAGGCCTCCTGCTTCTTCACTGAGTCACTCACATGGCTCTGTCCTTTCCAAACATTTGAACAAAATGCCCATGTGTCATGTGAATTTTCATTAGCATTTTAAAGTATTTGTCTTCTCCACCTCTGTCCATGTCCATCACTGGTTTGTTCAGGCACCCACTTGATCTCTGTTGTCAAAGTCTGCTTTATTGTCAATTTTTTCACATGTCAAGACATACAAAGAGATCGAAATTACGTTTCCCACTATCCAACGGTGGAGACAAACATAACATTCAAGTAAACGATATAAAAAGTAAATAAGAAGGCACATACAATGAAGAAATAAGAGCATCAAAATTTGGGTTGAAATTGTGCATACAGTAGACAGTCAATATAATAGTGCAAAAGTCAGGCCAATAAATGGCTGAGGTAGTTGTGCTCTGTCTCTCACTCACTGTCCCTCTGTGCCTGTCCCAGACTGACCTGACTCTGCTGAAGCTGGCAGCTCTTGAGAGCAACAAGAATCAGGACCTGGAGAAGAAGGAGGGGAGGATAGACGATCTGCTCAGGGTAGGAAAGAGGACGTGTGTGTGTGTGTGTGTGTGTGTGTGAAAGAGAGGGAGGAGGATTGGTGGTGTGTTCAGCAGGAGCATGGACATCAAATACACAATCAATATGATGACATATTATACAAATGTTGGAAGATTATGGATCATTTGGTGGGGGCTGGGGGGAGGGGGCAGAGATGACCAAGGGGGCAGAGATGACCAAGATTTGGTCCAAGCTTAGGCTTTTGTTTGGATAGAGCGCATCTTGAACTGGAAGTCTGTTGTGCTTCTATCCATTAGCTACAAATGACTTGAGTCGCAGCTGTTGACAGGTGTGAGCTGTTAATGATACTGTGTGTGTGTGTGTGTGTGTGTGTGTGTGTGTGTGTGTGTGTGTAAAGAAACGGAGCTAATAGAGATCAGAGGAGAGAGAGATGGAGGAAAAACAGTTAATTATCCAACTGTTGATTGAGTGGAAAATTCCTCTTTTTTTTTTCCCCAGGCAAACTGTGACCTCAGGAGACAGATAGACGAGCAGCAGAAGCTCCTGGAAAAGTACAAGGAGCGCCTGAACAAGTGCATCACCATGAGCAAGAAACTGCTCATCGAGAAGGTACCAGTCCTCTGGAAGTGGTCACTCCCTCAGCCCCTCACACACATAGAGGATGTGCTCCTAGGTGTCCCACCTACTGGACGGATGTGAAACCAAATCTATGAGCATGTGATGGCAGGCATTGGACAGAGGGGAGAACTACAAAGTGAGATTAGTGATCTGTTGAGCCAGAAGTGCTTTCAAATATGGCAAACTTGGTTTTCTTTGAGCCGTTAAATTTGCAGTATGGCGGCCTACTCTACATCAATCAATTTAGAAGCCCAGATTCTAATA
Source organism: Alosa alosa (assembly GCF_017589495.1). Lineage (NCBI taxonomy): Eukaryota > Metazoa > Chordata > Actinopteri > Clupeiformes > Clupeidae > Alosa > Alosa alosa. Next base: position 24,662,488 of record NC_063211.1, on the reverse strand, counting down.
CAGGCTAAATATTTAATTAACAAATAATTAAACAAATGACATGGAAATAAGGTCCCCTGTGGCTGCAGTAAGAAGTGTGCTAAATTGACTCTATTTAGAAGCACACTATTCTGTTCTCCTGAATCCCCGTTCCATGATTCTTAACTTCTACGTTCTGCCAACTGTAGCCTTAACTTATGCTGGAGTGGAGCAGAAAAAACATACATTATGCATGTGTGCTTATGTAGTGGTTATAAATAAAAATAGACAAATGTAGAAATAATGAGGGTACAGTCAATTAAAAACAAAAGGATGTGTTGATTTCAAACAATGTCGACACATTTTCTGTATTTATGTAAACGATTACGTTGACGCGTTGCGGCAGCACGAGTTGTTGATGATGGTAGTGTGTAGGTTGATATTAATTACCATAATATTAATTGAAAGGATTAGGATGACAATGTTGGCAATGCCCACAGAGCTAAAGATGGTAATGACAACTGCAATGATTGTTGTGTGTGTGTGTGTCAGAGCACACAGGAGAAGCAGTCGTGTCGGGAGAAGAGCATGCAGGACCGACTGCGTCTGGGCCACTTCACCACCGTCAGACACGGAGCCTCCTACACAGAGCAGTGGACTGACGGCTACGCCTTCCAGAACCTCGTCAAGTAAGAAAATGAACACACACACAAACCCTGTTGAAAGGTATATTATTAAAGTATTTGAATGTGTCTGTTAGTGTGTGTATGTGTTGTGGTATCTAAAATGCGTGTGTGTGCTGTAGGCAGCAGGAGTGGGTGAACCAGCAGAGGGAGGACATTGAGAGGCAGAGGAAGCTGCTGGCCAAGCGCAAGCCTCCCAGCTCCAACCCCTCCCAGAGCCCCTCCCCCAACAGCGAGGCCAAGCAGAGGAAAACCAAAGCAGTCAACGGAGCCGACAACGACCCCTTCCTCAAACCCAGCCTGCCCACGCTGTGAGTGTGTCCGCACGTGTGTCAAAGACGGGCACACACACACACACACACACACACACACACACACACACACAATGGAACACAATGGATACCATAAAAAGCACAGTCCCTCCTGATGTCTAATCCAGACTGCAGAAGCTCATAGCAGACGTACTCACACACACTTAGCAACCCATTTCAAATCTTTCTCTGTGTGTGTGTGTGTGTGTGTTCAACAGGCTGACTCTAGCAGAATATCATGAGCAAGAGGAGATCTTCAAACTGAGGCTCGGCCATCTCAAGAAGGTGAGTGACACACACACACACTCTAACACACCCGCAAGGTCACAATCACATACACATAAACCCTCTGTTATTCGTCAGGACCTTTATTATTAGCATTACGACAGATGGAAATTGATAGAGAATCGTCTCTCTCCCCTTTATGTGCCAGCAATTGTTTCTCTGATTGTGTTCCCTAAGGAACCACAAAACAACAGCACAGTACTAGTAGTCCCCGCGTTCTCGATCCTAATCTCGCCGGCTGTGTTAGGGCCCCACGAGAACAGGGGTCCAGTCGACCATAAACGTCAAACACAAATCCAGCCAGGCAGAAGAAGTGGCTTTATGGAACATTGTGTTCCTGACTGGAATAACATGCTAACAGTCCTCTCTCTTTTTCCCTCTCTTTCTTTCTTTTTCTCTCTCTCTCTTGCTCTCTGTTTTTCTGTCTATCTCACTCACTGCTCTCTCCTACTCCTGTTTTTCCTTAACCTTACTTTAATTTCTCTCTTGTGCTTTCTTGGTCTCCCTTCCTCCCCCTTGTCTGTCTGTCTTGTCTGTCTGTCTGTCTGTCTGTCTGTCTGTCTGTCCTGTCTGTCTGTGTGTGTGTGTGTGTGTCTCTGTGTCTGTGTGTCCGTCTCTGTGTGCTCTCAGGAGGAGGCTGAGATCCAGGTGGAACTTGAACGACTGGAGCGTGTGCGGAACCTCCACATTCGAGAGCTGAAGAGGATCAACAATGAAGACAGCTCTCAGTGAGTGCACACGCGCCAGGGACGCCCCCATAGCCCCTCTTCATGTCCCATCCCACTAACAGCACTGCAACCTTGAGTAGCTTTTGATAACTGGATACCAATCCAATACATCCAATAATTTCCTCTCTTAAATCAACCAAGCTGTGAGTAATCATTTGTCTGGATGCGTTCTGGACAGGCCCTTCAGCCGGTTGCACCAGTTGAATGTGAACTTGTGATCAAACTCACACTTGACTGGTGCAACCGGCTGCTTCTCTCTCAGCCTACACAGCCCCTTTGGCCCTACATGACAAATATGCCCTTACCTAGGCACACACACATTTCCTCTTGATGGGCTATATCTTGACTGTGTGTGTGTGTGTGTGTGACAGGTTCAAAGACCATCCCACTCTGAATGAGCGCTACCTGCTGCTGCACTTGCTAGGCCGAGGAGGCTTCAGTGAAGTTTACAAGGTGAGACAAGGTTTTTCTGCCTGGTACTTCTAAGTTATTAAAAAGTATGAAAGAAATGACTAGTGTCATAGACTAGATCCCTAATATGTGTCTCTTTCTTTAGTATCTGTCTGTCTCATGGTCTCACACTGTGCCAACCTCCTTGTAGCTCTTCTGTATCTCCCATGTCTCATGTCTCATGATCATGTGCTGTGTTTCTCTTGAAGGCGTTTGACTTGTTTGAGCAGCGCTACGCTGCAGTCAAAATCCACCAGCTCAACAAGAACTGGAGGGAGGAGAAAAAGGAGAACTACCACAAGTAGGAATGCATTCATCCTCCCTCTCTCTCTCTCTCTCTCTCTCTCTATTCCCCCTCCCTCCCTCCCTCTCTCTCCAGTCCTTCCATTTTGTCAGTAATTCTTCACAGCCTGTGCTAATCACCTCCCCACTTCTCTTCATTTGTAGACATGCCTGTCGAGAATACAGGATCCACAAGCAACTGGACCATCCCAGAATAGTCAAATTGTATGACTATTTTTCCTTGGACACAGACACGTGAGTTTCAGCCACTTTCTTCTCAACAAATACGTGCACATTTTTAGTTTCATGTGTATATATTCGCATGGACGTAATCACACATGCATGTTTCTCATGGTCATTGGTCTGGCTTTAATGGGTCAGGTTCTGCACGGTTCTTGAGTTCTGCGAGGGGAACGATCTGGACTTCTACCTGAAGCAGCACAAGCTGATGTCTGAGAAGGAGGCGCGCTCCATCATCATGCAGATCGTCAACGCGCTCAAGTACCTCAACGAGATCAAACCGCCCATCATCCACTATGACCTTAAGCCAGGTACACACACACACACACACACACACACAGACCAGTTTCTCACAGAGGCAGTGTGTTCAATCTAATTCTAGGTTTGTAACGTCATATGCACATAATGACCTGCATGAACATAATGGCCTACACATACCTGCACAGATGCACATGAACTCTGACCTTAAGTCAAGGGGAGCAAACATTATTAGCACTGCCACCCAGCCTGATGAACTTGTTCTAATGCATTTTATTGTTTTGAGAAAGCTGTTTCCATGCAGTGTTGGCATGCTTCACTCTATGCAACCGTGTGACCTGAACTTAAAGGTGTGTGTGTGTGTGTGTGTGTGTGTGGGGGTAGGCAACATACTGTTGGTGGATGGGACAGCCTGTGGTGAGATTAAGATCACAGACTTTGGCCTGTCCAAGATCATGGATGACGACAACTATGGCGTGGATGGGATGGACCTCACTTCACAAGGGGCCGGAACTTACTGGTGAGTGAGAAGACCTGAATGCACACGAAACATAAGACTGTAAGTGTAGAATCCACCTCAGAGTTTTAAACATAATACAGTAAGTGTAGAATCCACATCAGAGTTTTAAACATAATACAGTAAGTGTAGAATCCACATCAGAGTTTTAAACATAAGACTGCATGTGTAGAAGTCACCTCAGAGTGTTCTGGATGTGTGGATCAGCTCAATTGTTCTGATGTTTCACAAACAGCTTTATTTAAATGGTCATAATAATCCATAAACAATCCATAATAACCCATACAATTCCATAACAAATATGGAAATCTGCTCTTTGAAAGAGAGTTTGATTGGAAGTTTGCATTTATTTCTAGTTGATGTCCAATGTAATGTGCCTGTAGTTCATGACACTCTTGTGTTTCCATTGTACAGGTACCTGCCTCCAGAGTGCTTTGTCGTGGGAAAAGAACCTCCAAAGATCTCCAATAAAGTAGACGTTTGGTCTGTGGGAGTCATATTCTTCCAGTGTCTGTACGGCCGCAAGGTAACAAAGGCCACACACACACACACACACCACACACACACACTGTGTAGCCTCCTTGAGAAAACGAGATCTCTTGCTCGTATATTTACACGTCCCTTGTGTGTGCAGCCGTTTGGACACAACCAGTCTCAGCAGGACATCCTTCAGGAGAACACCATCCTCAAAGCCACTGAGGTGCAGTTCCCTGTCAAACCCGTCGCCAGCAACGAGGCCAAGGTGAGTTACACACACACACGCACACACACTTACACACACACACACTTACACTTGAGTTACAACGGTCCCCAGTCTACCCTGTTCCCTAATACACACCCCTGAAAGATGTTGGCTCTTATTTTCCCATCCCAATTTTTTTTTTTATTATTGTTCGCATCATAACCATGACCTTGTATTGTGTGTGTGTGTGTGTGCCCTCAGGCGTTTATCCGGCGCTGCCTGGCCTACAGGAAAGAGGACCGCTTTGACGTGCAGCAGCTGTGCAGTGACTCGTACCTGCTGCCTCACATGCGGCGCTCCAATTCGTCGGGCAACCTGCAAGCCCCGCCCTCTAGCCCAGCCTCCTCAGGCATCATCTCCTACTGAGCAACCACCGGATTGGCTGATCGACCTGACTGACACGTCATCTGTCTAACCATGCTCCTGCCCTGTCCCTGAGATGTGATGCGATTTGATGTCTGATAGAGGGAGGGGAGGGGAGCTGGCCACTTGGCAGGAACTCAGAAAGGATAACACTCTCACCCACTCGCGGTCACCTGACCAGCCATGGCCGCTGTTGTTTTTGTTTTGTTTTTGTCAAGTTGCACTCTGTTGCTGGCTGTGGCGTGGGGGCGGAGAGCAGGAATGAGCGTTTCTCATGCTGAGGTGGACTTAGGAGATCGCCCCTCACGTCAGCGGGTGTGGCGGTCACGTGTCGGCACGACTGGAATGCTATTGCCATGGTTACAGCTGCCGTGGCAGCAGTGAGAAGCTTTAATGCTGGGATTCAGAGGCACTACCGCATGCGGCTCCCTGACGAGGTGTGTGAGTGTGTGTGTCTTTGTACGCATGAAAGACCTGCAAGTGTGCCATCCCTAACTGCAGCGCACTGCAGAACACAACCTAACCAAATGTGGGGTATGGCACGCCTGTGCTCTCCATGAATGTGTGTGTGTGTTTGTGAGGAAGGGTGTCACAGTGAGTGTTGGTGCAGGACTGTTGAAATTTGGATCTCTCTTTTGTGTAAGTGACGAGTGTGTGTGTCAGCAGAATTAAACAGTGCAGGACTAACACACCCATATTTTTTTCCTCTCTCTCTCTTGAATTTTTTTATTGTTCTTTCCAGAAATGGTTTGATGTTTTGCTGCTATTTTATGTTGCTTTTAATTTGAATTCAGAAGCTGTCCAAGCTTCAGGTACAAGCTGTACAGTTTGTTTAAAAAAAAAAAAAAAAAAAAAATGTTCAATTTAATTATTTCAATTACTAGATCACAGCATGCAGAGGAAAACGCTGAAGTGTGTGTGTGTGGGGTGAGAGTATGTCAGTGTATTGTCCATGTGTGTGTATGTAGTATTTTCCTTTTTTGTTTTTGGATACGAGTTCTGATTGAACAGCTGGTGGGCCGGACCCTGCCCCAGTAATCGTGCCGCCACAGCTTCCACACACTCGGATACGCTCTCTTCATGCTCATGTTGCTAGGCAGCCTTTGCCACCCCCTGCCACACACACACACACACACACACCCCAACCCCCCTTGCAGCTAGGACTGGAACCAATGCAAAGGCTGCCTAAACAGCCAGCCACCACACCCCACCCCACAAACATGTGGAAGGACAGATGAAAGAATGACAAGATGACTGGATGACCGATACGTGAACGAGTGAGTGAATGGATGGATGAATGAGGCAATGTATGTGGGTGGACGAAAGGCTGAAGTGGGGAGAGCGGGAAAAAGGATGAATGAATCAATAAATTGCTGAGTGGATGTATTTGTTTAAAGGGATAACGTTCCAGTGGTGTTCCTGGTGAGAACGTGAGGGGTCTGCCTGTGTTCATTTTTTTTCTCCTCCCCTCATGATTTTTGGTTTCATGCTCTGGCAGATTGCAGACCCCCCTGTGTTGTACCCCCGCTCCCGTTCAGAAACAGTTGGACTGTCTAAAATGCTGCTGGAATTGTAGAGAATGTAGCCAAAAAACAGTAATAAACGTCAAAAAAGGCTAAAACATTTTTGTGTCCGCATTCTTCTATGTCCTCCGTGTGTGTATGTAAACACTTAAATAGTAACAGTAAGTATATCGGCGTCTCGAAAATACAATGGAAATGTTGCTGGCTGACAAAGAGCTGACTCATCTGTTGCTATGGTAACAAGGAATGACACCCCTAGCTGTTCTAGATGGCCCACTGTCTCTTGTGTGTCCTCAGATAGACAGTGATGAAATGATTCTGGAAGGAAGGATATCACTGGAGGTCACTGGGGGAATTCAACCAAGCATGTGGGTTAGTGACGAAGTTAACACAAAGGTCTCCACCTGGGTCTTCATTCTCCTAAAAAAACCCGAAACCTTAAGCCTCTTTTAGGTTGTTTACTTCTGACCTCTGGTTAGTCACTGCTGTCTGGGGGACTTGTGTGAATCGTGCAGATCCGACGAGTTTTTCTTTGGGGGGTTGACGTGTCTGATTTATAATTTCATCAAAGTTAATTCTGTATTAAAATGACTACATAAACACATAACCTACCGTTACAGTCCATGAAACATAGGAAGTGTAAGACAACACTATAAATCAAAAAGCTGCGCACGTAAAAATCAATATAGCACTATCGTGGCCCCACTCTCACTGCGTATATTGCTTAAGTAGCACACTAAGCTACATTTTACATGACTAGCAAAAAATACAGTTGGATTTTTTTTTTTACCTTGTTTGTTGCGTCAGTTTAGTTCAGTTCGGACAGACTAACAGTATTTTGTCCTGTAATATTTTAGTAGCAGCCTAACGTTATATCCAACTCTACCCCCTTTCCAACGTGTAGCCTAATGGTAACGTACTTGTTTAGGCTAGCAGCTTGTTGACGTCTAGTAGCCTAATGAGCCGCTGGTCTAGGCTTTTTCGTAAATGCAACCCGAAGTGACAAGTGACCTAACTGACTTATTTTCAATGACACCTACCACATAAGGGCGCGAAACTGATGTGTGGGCTTATCCTAACAGACAGACCGCACTACTGTTGATACATTTTAACTGTACATTTTCGCAGAATAACGTTATTTTGGGGCGCATTGAGAAAGGGGGCAAAGTGAAGTGAACTATTTTGCACTCTGTTATGATATTGTCAGGTCTAGGGTAACACTATGGCTAATATGCAACTTTTCATTTACAGAATGAGCGAATTTGATGAGAGTGAGACACTAACAGTTTAAGAAAGTGGATGAGTGTTGTAAAACAAATTGGAACTGGTCTTGGTTACAGGTTGAAACGGAGATTGAGGTCAAGACAGCCAAACACAAATTCAAAATGTCAGACTTTTTAAAAAAAAATTGAAAAAAAGGGACATGCCAAATGTACTTTCTGCATGAAAGAGATTAATTATGCTAACAAGGGAGTGCATGTTCTGTTGAATCACTGCCAGAGTGCTATACACACAGAGAGAGTGGCTACCATCATATCTACCCAGTGTGGCCCAGCTCCTCTGTCAAGACAAGCCAGCTACCAGCCAAAGTCAGGCCCCAGCAGACAGAATAAGGGAAGGAACTGGGACTGTGTATTTTCATATTTAACATTTTTGTGTGAATAGGGTGAGCCCTGGATGGCAGAGGTGCAGTGGCGATTCTATACATTATTAACAAGGGTGGCACTGGTGAGGCACTGATTAATTCAAGGGTGGCATGAGGCAAAACAACCAGATAAACAGAAACAGGCTCAAGATGTGAAATTAGCACAAATACATTAGGGAAACCAGACACAAACACCATACTCATAAATTGAAAGAAAAAAAAAAAAAAAAAAAAACACAAATACCTTACTCTCACATAAAATGTCTTTGTATTTGAAAATAAAATAATACAAACATATTAAATGTTAATTGAAGAAATTGACAATAAAGTTGTTTGACTTTGTCCCTGGGCTATGCTGTCCCTGCTAAAACAAATTCCATCATGGGGACATTAAAATATAACCCATTTTATTCTATTCTATTAAATGAAGATATACAAATATACTCATCCAATACATTTTCCCCCCCACAATAACTTATATCTATGTGCATCTATTTTTGTAGCTGTTAAAATAATTTGACCTGCTTTTTTGTCTATTTGTTTATTTTCTTTAAAGTTCTCAAGAAACTTGAGTGTGGTATGAAGGAGTGTATTGTGTATGTGAGCAATTTCATCTTCCTAAATCTCAATATTATGATCACAACAAGTGTGGGCAAATGATTAATTACATTTTCACGTGGGGTAACTTGTTGCAGGGCAACCACATAACCAGTCCCATGTCTTTCGATTGGATGATTAATGATCAGTAAAGTTCTCAAGAAACTTGAAGTTGGTATGAAGGAGTGTATTGTGTATGTGAGCAAACATTGTTAACGTTGCACATGGGGCAACTTGTTGCAGGGCAACCACATAACCGGTTCCATGTGTTCGAATTGGATGACTAAAGTTCTCAAGAAACTTGAGGTTGGGATGAGTGTGTGAGCAACCTACATGTTACTTATCTGCCTGAATCTCAATATTCTGATCACAACAACTGTGGGCAAATTACAAGTCAGCACCAGTGCTGCATTCATTGTTTTTCACTTTTATAATCACATCACCAAAAGTATTTGGCAGTATTTTTAAACTACAAACCTATACAGTATTTTGATACAAAATATGATGCCATTTTTTTCCAACTAAATAAAATACAAATTTGTATTTTAAATACATCAGACATGCCTATCCCTGGCTGTTGGCTGCAGTAACTCAAGCTAGGTAGTACTTATTGTTTTGTGTTTATGTTAGTTCTGATCCAATTTGACAGCTTTGCTATGTTGCCCACCCAAAATTTCTACCAGCCCACCCAAATATAGTAGCCTAGCCTAGGTTAGAACCAGCCCTGCCCTGCATGGAGACATATTTTACGAAAATAATGGAGAAAATGTTAGCAAAACTTTAGGTTTTTGTTAATGGAATCTCCCTCCCTCATTCATCTATTTGGCATGACAGCCCACATTCTGCGTTCAATCCAGAGACAAAGTGAAATAAATGTTTTTTTTTTTTTTTTTTCGCCATAGGCACGATATATTTAGGCTACCTCTGTTAGGCCTACAAAAAGTTGCAAATTAAGGAGTATTTCTAGCCTAGAAATCTAGACGCACCCTAGCGGCGGCAAATTAATTTGCTCAATGATATAGGATGGCCCCGCCAGGCTAGAGTATTTCCTGATCGGGGAAACCTTCGGTCCGCTGTTCTATAATATCATTCAATTGTGCCGCAAATTAACAGACAGAAGTGGGGCGTAATTTAAATTCATGGCTCCGTAGACCAGCAATCTACTTGTCGAGGAGGCTCATAATTTGAGAAACGCTGCAGATCATAGACAGAGAAAGCTCTGGGAACAGAACGCAGGCATATGATTTTGCTACTTTTGTCACGTGCTACTATGGAAAATAAAGTTTATAAAGACTGGCTCGGCCAATAAAAAAAAAGGAAAAAGTATGCCAGATGGCCAGTCCAGCCCTGCGTTCAGGAATTATTTAATTATTATAAGCAAAAGTGGAATGTGCACAATGTTTCATTTATCCCTCCTGATCGGGACGAATAAAACAGGTATTGGGGATGAAATAAGCATACAGTTTAGCCTAAGCTATGTAAACTTCCAATAATTTCAATATTTTATCAAATGCTTGACTGGTTGAATGGTCATACATGTCATCAGAATATCGCTACCTGTAGCCTAGATGCGACGAGTGTTTAGTGAGTAGGCCTAAGCTTGATGAACCATAAATGAAAAGTTTTCTTAACATTACATTAGGACATTATTACCATTAAACACTTTTACAAAAGTATAGGCCTTTAGCCTACAGTTAACACTTAATGACCTATCAAATGTCGGCGTGTGTGATTAGATAAATAGGCACTGGCAGATGCAATAGGTAAATAGATATCTTTGCGTGTTAGCACAAGCAGTAGCCTGTAGGCCAATAAAGGCAAGCGTGTTTGCCACTTACATTTCTGACGTCTGATACTTCAAACTGCTGCAAGTGCATCAAGAAAGGTCCTGCCTTAGACCATGTTAATGGCCAATTGTAGACTAAGATTTGGGGGTGGCCAATCGAATCTCAAGGGTGGCCTGTGCCACCCGGAGCCACCCCTCTGACTCCGCCCCTGCAGAGGTGGTGGCAAAATGTAATTATATGATATTTCCTGTGGGGGCGTGGGCTTCGATAATCTCACTCCTTTTTGACCATACCTCTGTTTGCATCCCTGACTGTTCAACATGTTATAATACCCCCCACAGATGTGGCTCCTTGTTTGCTTCCCATGTACATTTGTTACCAGAACTGGAGGCTTGTCAGCGGTGCTGTGATCTAATTGGCGATGTGATCTGACTTCTCTAAGTGGCAAATCGCGTTAGCTTGCTGTATTCCTGTACAATATAATGCCAATGGGACATGGGACGATTCCTTGTCTAATTCCAGGGATTGTGATGTGTAAACTGGCTGCATTCACATTCTTCTTATTGGATAAAGAATAACAAATACCCACTCCTCTCTAGTCCATGGTAATTTACCCTATGGAATTTTCCAAATGGTGGTGAATATCACTGCTCCCAACTAAAATGAGGATGTAAAAATGTGGGGTATGTGTAGTTAAGTATACCATCTTTGTGTGAAAGGCAAAGACAAATTATGAAAATCAGGCAGTTTCTTACAGCCAGGATATTTGTCACAAGCCTAAGGAACCAATCCTGGCCATATACAAAAAAAGAACCCCAACAAAAACAACACCAAACCCATGCCATCCAAGTAGAAAAGTGAATATTTTGTCACTGGTATAAAAGCATAATAATGTCAAATATATTTTTTCTGTGCCTGATAGTAACAGTGCTGATGCTTTTCCTTCAGGTTGTTTGCATACATTAACATTTCATTTGCCAGACACATTTATCCCAAGCGACTTACAGCAATGGAATAACATTTTAACATTTTAGCATTTAAGCTACAGAGCAGCTACATAACACCAGTAGAATAGCAAATACGCTATTGACATTTAAACTTTTAAACTACAGTTACAGCATTAGAATAACGTTTAAACTACAGTGCAGAGAAGCTAGGAATTACCACTGCATCTGTCAATACTAGAGGATAGGAGTGCCTACATATTAGGTACTAGTCAAAGTGAAGAGGGAAGTGGGGGAAGAGTGTGGTACGTGCCTATAGGTGTGTGAGGTTGTTAGCACTAGGAGAGGAGGTGTTCTTGAAAGAGTTATCTTCAAGAGTTTTTTGAAGATAGAGAGGGACTGTTTTCACAGTTGGATGTCTTTGATGGCATGAGCCAGGGTTGGGGTTATATGTAGGATCAAGGTCAAAGTCCTGGTTGGGATCAGTGTTGAACAGGGTGCTATGGAGCTATGGGGCAGTGGTGTGGGTTACACATAGGTACTGACTGGAGTTTGGTTGGCATTTGGGGCGATAGTAAAATTAGTACAAGTCATGAGAAAATTATTTATAAACAACTGAATGACATATTTAGAGACTACAATCTGTATTTCGTTCCCACAGACAGCACTGGTTAAGATGGTCAATGACCTGAGAATTAATGTAAACGACAATAGGCTCTCCATCTGTTGATCATAACATCCTTATCCTTATCAAACATCCTTGTCCATCCTTATGTTTGTGTACAAAAGACTGAGCTGATTCTGTGAGGCCTCCTGTGGACAGTTGGATGTGGAGGGTTGATGGCACTAGATCACACTTCTTCTAAGTATATTACAGACAATGGGGGAAATAAAAAAGGGATATATTTTTAGGTCCTCACCCTGTATTTTTAAATGTTTTTCCCTTAGTTGAAATAATTTAATGGGAAAACCACACACATGAGAGAAATGGAATACTTCTCTATTGAATTTCTGTTACTTTTAGCAAGGGAATGCTTGTCAATTACAAGTTTTTCCAAGTGTTTGCCTAAGTTTAGAGTTTTCATAAAGCTATTTATGGGTCAGTGGATGGATTGAAAGCAGTTTACTTTGTTGCCCCCTGCTGGTAAAGACATGTATCCTTCTGTACAATGTACAGTATGACAATACTGTGGCAAACTATAACATTGAAAGGTACTACCTCTAACAAGAATTTTATTGAGTATGCCAGAGAAAAAACACATATAAAAATCTGTTTTTACTTAAAAAGATTAAGAGATATGACAATAAGCACAATAATGAACATATAAGCTCTAACCTTTACAGTCTATGGCTCTAACCAATCTCCTTTGTATAGTGAGGAGACTTCACATGGTCAAAGCCAATGGGGGCAGGGAGTTTCTTAAGAAAAGATGGTGTCAAGGTTGTTGGTGGAAGACACTGCTGTCCTGAGGCACAGACACAGAGATCATTTGACCCACACCTGAGGCAAACTGTCACTTAGCTGCCATGTGATATGAGAGAACCCATTATTACCTCCATGAAATCATGTTCTCCTAGGGAGAACCCTCCTAGGTCACTGAATTCTAACATGATCCTGAATTGCGCCCAGATCATTTGCTCATTCACTGAATTTCAATTATGATCCTGAGTCGCACCCCATATATACATATATGTGTGTGTCTGCCACCTGGTGTATATTCCAAGTAGGTGGCAGATCTGGGTAAGTTAACTCAGAGGAAGTGGTAAACCTTTTAATAGAAGATCCAAGCCCCTGGGCTGATGCGTTATCAGGTTTACCACACATACTAAAAGCAGTGATGAATACCCGGCTGATGATAGTGGTTTTGTGGCAAACCTAGATAAGAATTACTACTTGGAATACACCCCTGTTGAATTCCTGATGTCTTTCTAGCTGTGCACAAAAACACACACACACACAAGCAATCTCTCTCTAATTAGTTAAATAAATAAATAAATAAATAAATAAATAAATAAAATGAGCATTACTAGAATGACTAGCTTACACACACTTGTGACATGCAAGTGCTGAAACACACACACACAAAGTGAACCAACCCACCACTGTATTGTATAGTTCATGGTCATTTTATTGTTTGTTGTATCCTCCTTGCTCTTGTGAAAATGTCCATTTGGTCACTTACCAAAGATTTTCAACTGATCATAACACCTCCATATTAGATCTCACATCCCTAAAGATGTATGTGTACTGTGTATTTTTGAGTTGTATCTTTATTGATGTCCTCACAAGTGGCCACTACATCCTGCCATGTGTGATTTATGGAGGAGCCTGTGCAAACACCTGTGCAAACTTCTTCAGAACCTTGTCCAGTGACCGTGAAGTGTGAGAAAACCCATGCTTGATTTTTGACCACTGTCAACATAAAGTCTCTCTTAATAACTTCTGATCTCAATTGATCTTGCCTACAGTATTAGCACACCACCATTCAAACAGAGGGCAGTCGGTTTAGTGTAAAATCCGGTGTAGTTTATTGCTTGTGTACGGGAAAAGAACCATCGTTAGACACCTCTCCCTTGACCCACGGAGCCTCCCCGCACCGCCCAGCTGCCCATCGGCAGGTGACTGTCTCCGTGGAGTTATCGAGCGACGACTCCGTGTACCCGCAACCAAACACCAAACGGAGGGAGTGGAGTGTCATGATGGACTGTGCACGAGGGAGATAGTTATAGGAGAAATCAGACCCAAATTAATAACAAAAATGGTGCAAAAATGCAATATAATGATTCTCTGAGATAAAGAGGGGAAAAACAAACAAAAATAAAATACAAATCACGAGGCATAACTAAAAATACATCGAGAAAAAAATGATTTATCGATTCCAAAGCAATTTAAAAAAAGAAACAAACCAAAACATAAATGGCAGTACAGAAATATCAGAGGGAGGCGCACCGTAAAGGAGAGAAATCAAGGCTATGCAGGGTGCTTATGAGGGGGCCGCTTTACATTTATCTGCATGGTAGTCGTTTTTTGTTCAGTTCCTGCTTTTCATACACTCATTGCGCTGTCCATTCATGAATCCTTCAGCTCATCTCTGCGTCCTTCAGAGAGTGCGCCCTGCGTCCAGCAGGTGGGCCAGTCTCTCTCTGTGTCTGGAGCCCACTACTTTTCCAGGGCCAAATAAATACATTTGAGAGAGTGTAACAAGGAGAAACTGCGAGAGAGAGAGAGAGAGAGAGAGAGAGAGAAAGAAAGAAAGAAAGAGAGAAAAAAAGAGAGAGAGTGCGCATATCCACAAATAATATGATGGAATAGTGAAACAAACAAACAAAACAAAAACAGCACTTTGTTATGATGACTCTGCGGCTGGTGGGGCGTCTTCTGTCGTAGCCGCAGCGGCTGCCGTCTCCGTGAGTACAGGCACGGGGGCATGAGCCGCAGCCTCTGTTGTCATGGTAACCTCTGACACCGCGCTGGCGTCCAGGATGACGGCGGGTGGCAGGCTGACAGCAGGCATGGCTGGTAACGTGGAGGCCAGGGAGGTGGGTAGCATGGTGGGCATAGGGAGGGGGGCCATGCCAGGGAGGTTCAGAGGGGGCAGAGGGGCTAAGGGAGCAAGTGGGGGGAGACCTGCCAACACACACACACACACACAATTCAGTTCATTCTGTGAGTGGTCACTTTGATACTTCTACCTCCATACACTGTTGTGCTCAGCCCACACTGGCCACTAGGGGCGCCATCACTGCTTGATGACGACAGTCCTTACATCAGGGATGTCAAAGTCAAATACATTAGAGGGCCAAAAAAACAAATTTGCTACAAGCCGAGGGCCGGAATGGTTCAATGTTTATTAAAACATTAAAATGACTGCACCTAACCTATTGTACCAAGACGTGTAGGCCTACTGTATTTTATTTAATGATTAAATGAATAATGACTGTGACTGAAGTGCGGGCAAAGTTTGCACAGAAATTTACGTTTTTTTCCATCCTCACCGACCTTGTCATAAAACTTGTTTAAATGATCATATGATGCCTCCTTGCTGCTTTGTCGTCTACATCATCCTTTCTCAAACTTCTTTGACCTGAGGCCCAGTCAAGGCATACTTTGGGGTCATAAGGCCCACCTACATGAACCCACCCCCTCCTCCCACCCCCCATCAAATTATCATAATGATATCACAATTATTATTATTTTTATACTATATTGCTATACATGCACTTCAAAACAGTCAATGTTTAAGGTGCTAAGATTGTTCACAAAAGTTTGTGAAAACATGCACATCAGAGTACTGCTTTACTAATGTAAAATATAATTAGGCCTACAATAGTTTCATTGTTTTTGCATTGTTGCATGATGCTTGCATGAGAAATACTTCTCAAAATAACAGCAGTTATGGGTGCCGTTGTTTTGGGATGTTTCCCTCATGCAAGCATCATACACTGATAGAATATTTATATGCTATTTAATTACATTTAATTTGAATGCCTGAATGTAAGGATTCAGGAGACACAATACCAGCTTTTGTGAACGGTAAATGGCGGATCAGATCATACGTAAATCACTGATCTGGAGATCTTTAACTATCTTTAACTAAGACTAATTAATAGCTTTTGGCTGACTTTAATACTTAATGCCAAACAGTGTTTTATATAGTCTGTGCTCTGTTTTTTATGGAAGTTGCATAAATCCACGTCGTTCTATTAAATGTCGTTTTATAATTAAATAGCCTTCCAATAGGTTGAAGCTTTGCTACCAACGTGCACACGCATGCATTGAATAAACGCTCATACCACGACTTAATTCTATGCCTCTATGTTTGATGACACCAAACTAACAAGTATTTCCTACTAATTGCAGAAATGTTTGTTTTCTTTTTCTGTCCGCGGCTCCTTGATCAATTGCGCAGCAAATTATCAGACGATGACCCGGGGAATAATTTCACTCTGCAGACCATCGTCCACATTGCGGACAGTTCACGTTCGCTCAAAATATGAACGATTTCAGGCACAACACTGGGGAGGGGGGTAGCTGAAAGTTGACATCTGCCCTGACTTGCGGCGCCGCAGTGAGTTCGCGGGCTACCGTTGCATTGTGGGGAATGGAGTATTAGTGCGTGCAAAACAGCAGCCGGCGGCTGTGGCCTGCGGGCCGGTTCTAATACTAATCAAATATCATCCCGGGGGCCGTAGATAATTCATTCGACTTTTGACATGTCTGCCTTACATGCTCCATTCTTTTGGCACTTGCGAACAGCAGAAACCGCTGTCAAGGGTGGGGTGCTGGGAGTGTTTCAAGCTGTCAGTAAGACTAATGTGTGTGTAAATCTGTGAAAGGTTGCGCATGTTTGTGTGTGTACATTTGTGTTACTGAGCAACTCACAGTAATAGTAATCACCAGTTCACTTCATGTAACTAACCGTCTGGTGTGTTTGCAGTGACATAGCTGAGCGTGAGTGTGTGTGTGTGGGCTTACCGACGACAGGAGGCATGCCACTGATGCCTGGTAATGAGACGCCGCTCAGGTCAGGTAGCGGGATGTTCAGGTTGGGCAGGTTTGGGAGGTTCGGGAGAGGCGGCAGGCCAGCAGGTAATGGCATGAGGCCTGTGTGCACACACACACACACACACAATTACATTAGAACACAGGTGATAGCATGCAAGAAAAATAAGTGAACATACACACAAATAGTCAATGCAGGCAAACATATTTACATCTTCATTAACATTGTTATGACACTCAATTACTCTTAATCAAAATGAATGACATCCTTAATTGATGGTGTAGCTGAGATAATCCCATTTGCCCCACACACGTGTGCAGTGTGCCTATTAGCAGGAGCAGACGTGATGAGGGATGAGGAGGAGACCAGTGACTGCTTAAAGGCTGGATGCTCACCTGGTAGCGTAGTGGCAGGGTTCACCCCTGGCACAGAGGCCAGGGAGGGGCTGACTTGGGTGGGTAGCAAGGGTACAGTAGGCACGCCTGTGGAACACACACACACAAAGATGTCTGAAACCACTTGACTTGCAAAACAAAGATTTAAGTTATCACCAGCAGCTTTATACACAATAATATGGTGGTTAGAATACAAAAGTGATGTTAGGCTTTGGTTTACAAGCGTCCAAGAAGGAACTCAAAACTTTCTAAACAATGATTTAGTGGTTGCACTCCAAATTCTACAACTTCAATTACACAGAACACATCTGGAACTTCATCTGGTTACTATTTTGGAGCTTAGTGTCTGTATATAGACACTGAAGCTGAATAACTGTACTAAGTGCTGTCCAGGCCACATTACACTTTGGCTCATTTCCCATTACAATAGCATGGGCTTATCTTCATGCAGAATAACGTTTCTTGTAGTATCAGTGGCTAATTAGACACCGGGCGTTAACTTGGGGGCGTACCTGTGTGCAGTTCACTGGGCATGGCGGGTGTGGCCGAGGCGAGTGACAGGCCTGCGAGGCTATCCTCCAGGCCGGTGGGGGCGGGAGCAGCGGTCGGAGGAGGGGACACAGCCGAGAGCTGCACCTGACGACAGGGCGGACAAGTCAGAATTAGAATTCCACTACAAGGAGGAGTAAGCTTAGAGCCTTGGAGCAGATTGTATATTCATTTGACATGAACTCAATCCAATCATAACGTGTGGTAATGTCATCACTGTGTTCATTTAGAACAGCCCTATATTCTGTGTTCCAGACAGTGGAGACCCTGCTGCCCTTTTGTTCCCTCAGACATAGTCTTCAGTCTGTGGCTCAGGAAGAGAAAGAAAAAGGAGGGATAGAAACAGAGAGGAGAGAGGAGAGAGAAGAGAGAAGAGAGGAGAGAGAAGAGAGAGAGAGAGGAGAGAGAAGAGAGGAGAGAGAAGAGAGGAGAGAAGAGAGGAGAGAGGAGAGAGAGAGAGGAGAGAGGAGAGAGGAGAGAGGAGAGAGGAGAGAGAGAGAGGAGAGAGAAGAGAGGAGAGAGGAGAGAGGGGGTATGAGGGGACAGAATTCAAATGGAGGCAGATGGTGCCGTCTCTTGGGAAGGACCTCTCCTCTACACATGTGCACAACGTTATGTGGAGAAGAGTGATGGGGCTGTTTTGAAAATCTATTTATATTTTATAACACAGCGATCTGTTCTGCTGAACAAAATCATTTGCAAACATCCCACAAAAGACCAGTGATTAAGTGACTGCAGATGTTGTAACTGCTTTGCAAGCATCAAGCAAAAAAAGCACAAAAACAAAAATCTCAGTTTTCTATTCTCCATCCAGCACACAAACACACACACACACACACACACACAGACAGACACACACACCTCTGTGAAGCCGTCCTTCAACGGGCTTGATGGTTCGGTGGGGACGTGACCTGGGAAGCTGATCTTTTTGCCCTCTTCGAAGGGCCGCGTGGGGATTCTGTGCAGGTAGCCGTAGCCTATGCCACAGCCCAGGCTGCAGAGACACGGGAGCAAGAGCATGGGTAAGCATGGGTTAGCATACACAAGCACATACGCACACACAAACCTTTGCACCCTCGCAGTTTGACAGTAGGACTCAGATATTAAAACTGTCCCACTCTCACATACAACCAGCATAGTAGTAGGATAAGGAATGAGACTTATCATAGCAGTGTTTCTTCTAGATTTTTTTCTAGAACAGTGGTGGCAGGCCATCCGGTCGGGGGTGTCACTCCCAGGATTTTTTTATTCTAGTTGCTAATCACACCATTTAATGTGACTTGAGAGGAACAGGATTCAGGAACTAAAGACAGGCCCATCTTCTGACTCACGTCAGGTTAACCCATGCATTAAACCACGTCACTGCTTGAACATACCGGTAGTTCACATTGACAAAGGAGAAAACGCCTAGCTTACTTCGTTTCTGACAGAAATTAAGTTTTTTGCCAACATGTTGTAGAAACTCAACCCACAACACTCCCTTTATTTGGTGCAAATCTCCTTTACTTTCTTTGGTTAGGCTATAGTCCGCGATTCACACGACTAGGCCATCACCGCAAGTGCATACAAAATGTTTTTGGCCAAGTTTTGCTTTAATCCAATTTACCTTCGTTACTACCAGTCGTTGCTTTTTTTCCTGCGTCAATCGCGATTGAGTGCGCATCTAATGTAAGATATGGGAAATACATTCAATACGATCAGCTCCAGAAAATAATGGGTTTTCCAGCCTGTGCTACACCTTTCCACCAAGTTGTGCGAAAATTGTAGTTTTTGCAATGTTGACAAACATGCGTAGCGCATGCCACTAATGTCTATAAAAACAATATATGTATGGAATAAAACTAGACAGGTACCTCGGATTAGCATTGCTGTTTATTGTTAAACTGCAATTTTCTGTAGCCAGCAGAAGGCATTTAGCCTACTATGCGTCCAGATAATATTGTGGGTCTCCCCTAATTCTGAAGCAGTGGCACTGCTAAATGAAGAGGAAACACTGAGAAAACAGTTCCCGTTTTAAATAGGCTACATCAATACAATATATAATATGTGAAGTGAAACTGGATAATAACCTCGGACTAGTTTAGGCAACTTATTGTTCAATTGTAATGTAAGCGGCAGCCAGCAGGGCAGGATACGTCTGCAGGATGATTATTTAAAAAGCAACTGTACCGTGGCGGTATTAATTTAAACCGTGGCGGGCCGCCATGCTAAAATTAACGTAGAGGAAACACTGCATAGATTTTCACAGTTTCTCTCTTAAAATGCAAACAGAAACAGGTAAACAAACACGTATGCACACACATGCACACAGGTTTGATTTCCAAACAACATTGCTAGTCCTTATTGCTTGGGATCAAAGAGTCTGCCAAATCTGACTTACACACACACTCTCTCTCACACAGTTTCATACCTGCCCTCTCCACCCCAGGCACTGTTGGGAGTGATGACCACTTCTCGGCAGTTGTCTGTGTCTGTGTTGTAGACGTAGAGCTTCAGCCCCTTGCCCTCGTGGGTCTCGATCAGGGAGAACAGGTCTTCAGACTGACAGACAGACAGAGCAGTGAGAAGAGAAGTACTGCAGTCCAGTCACACATAACACATGTCTCTGTGCCGTGTACAGTAAGTCATGCACAGAGCAGTTGTATACCACAGTAATGGTCACTTCCATTCAGCAAAGGCTTCCCTTGGACTAATTGTGCAAAACACTATAGGGCAA
The DNA here is from genome assembly GCF_017589495.1 of Alosa alosa. Taxonomy (NCBI): domain Eukaryota; kingdom Metazoa; phylum Chordata; class Actinopteri; order Clupeiformes; family Clupeidae; genus Alosa; species Alosa alosa. Next base: position 24,642,011 of record NC_063211.1, on the reverse strand, counting down.
CATAAGGCATTTTTCCACCGATGGGATTTTTACAGTTCCTAGAACCCTTTTTTTCTTGTGTTCCGACCAGACCAATTTGGGGATCTGGGGGAAGTTCATCTGACCACAGTTCCTGTAACTATTTCAGCTCCTACTCCAAGGCAGGGTCTTTTCCCTTTTCCACATAGGAACCCTTGTGACCTAGGTCTGTTGATTGGTTTAACTTATTTGTCAGGCCCACTGTCCCAAGTTAAATGGGCATTTTGCAATTGAATGGGCAACCAGTTCCTATAGCCACTTGGCCGGTGCAAAGGCAAGTGGCAAAACCGGTTTTGGGGGAGAGTAGTTAGTAGAACTGTTTAGAAGTGGACTGTTCCTATAACAAAGTTCCTGTAACTACTTGGTCGGAAAGAGACTTAGAATAATGCTCTGTGACTGACAAAAGGCACATTATAGATGAACAACAGACTGGATGAGTTCTCCCAAAGCAACAACAATGGTGCCCGCGGTGTAACTGGAGCTCATCTGAGGGTGCTTGCAGGCCTTGGCAACCTGTGGCCTCTACAGGAGGTTGGCATGAACTCCTCAGGGATCAGATACTGCAGCAGCAGAGAGATCGTGCTTATCAGCAGTGCTTTATTTTAGCTCAGACTTCCAGCCTGACTGAACAGACTGGTGTAGGTGTTGATTTTTTTAAATAAAAATAATCAGGATCTCTGGAATAATCTGGATCTCAGGAGTCAGGATCTCTGGAATATTATTTCTCTTCCCTCACGGAACCATATTCTTTGAACACAGGCAAAAATCAGACAGCAGTCACATACATAAACACACACACACAGTATGTAAATTTCAGGTAGACAGCAAGCCACCAACCTCATTCATGACCGTGTCTGCCCCAATGATGTAGTCTGTGTGCGGCCTCAAACCAGCTAATGCAGCTGGAGAGTTAGGCTCCACTTCCTGTGGCAAACAAAGGCACAGACAGTAAGACATACAGACTAAGAGGGATCCACAATTACGGGAGGCAATCAGCTATATTTCAGATGAACATCTACATGATGTCTGACTCCTGTTTGGCACTGAGGTTTATCAGACTTTGCCACACGCCATCAAAACACGTCTCATAACAATAACCACCTCACAGTAAGGAGCATTGCCATTGGTTCCCCGTGCGACTCACCAGGACATGCCAGACGTTCTCATTGGCTCCCTCGAAGCTGCAGAAGCGGATGCTGACACCTAGAAGCCCCTGGCCTCCCCACATGTTGCTAGGGGTGACCGTGGTTTCCCTCAGCTCCAGTGTCTTGCTGCTGTACACCAACATCTTCACTGGCTTCTCCACGTTAGCCTTCAGCAGGTCCTTCAGTGTGTCGTTGTCTTTGTTCTGCATTTCACAAAGGGTGTGAGGTAACTATTGGCTTACATTTGGTGAACAAAATGTTAACCTTATCTACACAGAGGACTACGAGGGCCCCATTACAGCTCCTCTTATAACCCAATTCACATCAACAAAGTATACGGCTTATGGAAAACACACTTGGTTCATATCAAACGTCTGTGACCTTAGGTCCGCTTGAACTGAATAATTTGAAGTCTTTTCTATTTTGACAGATGCAGTACAGTTTACCATCTCCATCTCGACCATGGGAGGGGGGCGTTAATTAGCCCATCCAGATACCACTACACCATCAATGCTACACAACCCCGAACTAGGCCTACTCTGACAAGACTGGGTCTAAAATGAACTCACCAGCCTTGTATTGTTGATGGAGACGATGAAGTCAAAGAAGGGCTCCAGCCCTGCTCGGTGGCCAGGCGAATTCTCCTGAACCTGAAGAGGAGAACAGAGAGACACGTCGCCCCTATAGATAACTGACATTGAGGTTATGATTAGGCACACTGACGCATCCCTTGGTGATAACATTGCGGCGCCAGCCTTGAACAGAGGCTTACGTTAACGTTATATCTTATGGGACACAAGAATTACATTCGCACGAATACATTAGACGTGTAAAACACTAACGTTACTCAAAACTGAACGTAACAGCGCTTCAAACACAATGTAGAGTCAGCTAGCCACCCATTACTTATCACGAAGTGAAGAGGAGCATACTGGCTAGGTTAAACGTTATTAAATTGTTCCAATGGAAGTTCAAATGATCATATCTTGCATACAAAGTGCCCATCACAGCATCAGGAAGCAGACTATTCTTGAGATAATCACTGTCACAATGAGATAATCCATGTTCATCTGACTGACGACTAAACGCCACAGTGGGGCACAGTCAGCTAGCATTGGTTCACCGCTAATGTTAGGTGGTTAGCTGCCGATTTCTGGACAGCATTGCTAACATTACACTTCCATTTAGGCTTCATGGCAATTTCAGAATATCAACCAATAATGTATGTTTCAATGGGTGAGCATGCAGCACTTCGTGCTATGATAATCTATCATAAAGTGTAACGTCACCCAGGTATCAGAAACTGACTGCACTAAGCAAACATTGCCTTAGCATGCGAAGTAGCACGACTAGGCCACAGCTACGTCCTCGGTCTTCATTTGCATCTCTCCCTGTCAGCGCAGAGCATAGCGCAGAGCAGAGAATCTGATGCTAACTCCAAACGCTAGTCTATGAAATGCATGACAGAGTTCAGAAATACGTACTCTGAGGACATGGTATCCCTCCGAGCCTCCCCCTGGAATCTCTACGCTCTGGGCTCCCCCCATGGCTCTCCGCTTCTATTTACCGGTGATAAAACTATATTTTCCCGGTGTTAGCGGGCTAGCGGCTGAGCGTACGACACGTCGGCCAAGATTTTTTTCCCGGTGGGATGGATGCAGTCAGACACTTGCGCCGTTACGTGGCAGTCGAGGAAGAGAGCATGATGGGATAGCAGCGCATTTGCGGCGGGCGCGCAGGTGTAATGTTAGGCATAGACATAATATACATAGACGCCGCAATGACCGCTACTCCTTACTAGCGCTGACGAGATTGGGAGCCGCCATCTTGGACCGGTCATCCACTCCACTCAGTGTAATCTGTTTGGCTGGTGAGATGAGCTGTCAGCGCACTTAATTAATCATATCTCACTGAATACCGAACAGATTCTCACGCGGTTTTTTTTGCTGCAAAGGTCATACATGTAGCTATGATACAGGACACATGATTTAGCGTATTTTAATATTCATAGTGGGTTTAACAGTAATAGAATATTCTGATATATGATATAAAGTGACCTGACGTCCGATATCAAAACTGGGAACATAATCCATGTTTGACAGCATAGACAAAACTAGTTTGATACAAGTTTAATGAGTTAAATATAGTTCACAGTTGACAGAAAAGTTCCATCAACAGCATTATTCACAGTCCACAGAAAGGTTCCATAAACATTTAAAGTGAGATCAGTGCCATTCAGACATCTGAGGGGTATTCCAAGTAGGCCTATGTGGTTTAGTGACAAACTTGGGTAAAATTGACTCAGAATAAGTTGTAAACCTCCCAGTAGAAAAGCTGTATGATACAGGAAACATGGTTGTGTGTATTTTAATATTCATAGTGGGCTTAACAGTAATAGAATATTCTGATATATGATATATTATAAAGTGATGACATCCAATATAAAAACTGGGAACATAACTAATCCACTAACTACTAATTTGATACAAGTTTTAATGAGTTAAATTTACAGAAAAAAATCCATTAACATTTTCAGTTCAGTGCCATCAAAAATAAAGTGATGAACAGACATTGGTGTGGCATAAAGGAAATGGAGTAACTGGGTTCAATATCAACAGCATTTGTTAGACAAGTTCCATAAATATTGTAAAGTGCAAATTTGTAGGTTTGTTTCTGATCCTAAAAAAACAGACATTGGTTTGGCATAGTAAGTGTAACAGTTCATCAATTCAAGACAAAAAGGTGACTTGTCACTTGTACAGTGTCAATGGGTTCATCAACAGCATCTGTTCACAGAAAGGTTCCAGCCCCAATGAAGAGATTAAATAAAAAGGAATTAAGAAACATTTTAGAAACTGCTAAGATCAACCCGCTCATTGCAATCAGTAAAGAATCAGGGAGTGTCTTCACAGGCTCAGTAAGACAGAGTTACCATCATGCAGTTGGTTCTATGATTTCGACAACTGGTGCATGTCATTTTGTATGTTCCCACCTTGCTAAAATTGCTTGGGTACACTTTGTCTGAGAACATAAGTGCTTCAGACGGCAGGTGGGCAAATAAGATGGCATAGTAAACTGGGTAAACTCCATAAAAGAGGACTGAGTCAACCAGACGATGGGAAAATAGGACACAGAGTGGCGAATGCAGGTGATGAAGGTGGAGCTCATAAATCAAACATTCAGTCACAGTGTAGCAGATGCCCTGCAGTACTGCAAAGAAGAGCACCTTCCTCAGTTCCAGGGGTGTGAGGAGACCGTTCAGTTCATTCAGTCTTCTTGAACAAGGCAGTTGTTCTGGAGAGATACAAAATAATAAATAAATGAATGAAAAGGAATTTGAGAGGCATCTTATTCTTGTTAGGGTAAATGACATGTGAATAATACAGTGTTGGGCAAGCTACTTCGAAATGTTAGTGAGCTAAACTATCAGTTACTCTGCCATGAATAAAACACTACACAAAACTACAACCCAGTCAAATGTATTAGTAGCCTAACACAAACACAGCAGTAGGCTAGTTCACTACATAGGAAGCTACTTTAAATTGTGCTAATTTCACATGACAAGAAAAGTGTAGCTTGTCTGGCTAAGCTACTTGATAAATAAAGAAGTTGAGCTATTGAAAAGTTACTTTATTCAGGAAATAGTGAGGCTACACACTACACCCCAGGCTACACACCAACACACTTAGGCTACAAGTAGCAGCTAGCGATTGCCCAATAGGCTAGTCTATGCCACTTGTGTAAAATTCACGGCCAAATCTAGTATGATTTATTTCTACAATAGCCTTCTTGTGTCAGTTGTAATCTAAGTCAGTGTTATGGAATATGACTTATCAAGTCTCAGTTCATAGCCGGGTGAACACCGAGTAAACATAGCCTAGCTAGATTTTCATACAGTAATATCAAAGATTGCTCCTTCTCAGCTCTCTGGTAATATTCTATTCACAAAATACAACCAATAGTACGGTTATGTTAAATCTTACTGGTGAAAAGTAAATCCCCCGAGTATGGTCCACCGATTTGAGAAGGAACATGCTGCACAGTGCTGTCATCTTGTGTCTTCTGCTGCAACGCCACGAGGAGTATGACCGGTCCAAGATGGCGGCCGCATTTCTTGTTTCCAGCAGCCAATGCGGCGTCTATGTATATTATGTCTATGATGTTAGGTAGGGAGATTTTTTCGTCGTCGGCCTTCTACAAAGTTATCTGTTACTTTATATCTCAAATAGTGTTTTTTTTTATTATTATTCCTTACATAAAACAATGTATTATTAATGCATAATTGATATTGAATGTAAGGCTTTGATATGTATTGTTTGCTTTTCCCATGTGTACTCTTGAAGGCCTTTTCTATTGTAAATTAAATTGTGACGTGCAACAGGGGGCGTGTAGAGTGATAGTCGTAGGCCTAGGCCTTATTATGCCTGCGTGGGGCTTCAGATACAGCAGGTGTGTGATTTCAAAAACCATGGCGGGAGAACCGACTGCACTTTGGTTGCATTTGCTTTGCTGTTGCTGTTAGAATGTTAGATTCTTGCGATAGATGTCTTCAGACAATAAAAAGTAATTTTGAAGGGAAATTGAAGAGTTGCCCTTGCGTTCGCCGTGATTTCCCTTTGAAAATCAGAGGTTCACAGGCTACTGTGGCCTTGGTCAGTGGCGCCGCCAGCAGTTATCCACAATTTATTAATGAAATCATTCAATATTACAACAATAAAAAAATAGCTTGTGTATTGTCTTAATTGAAACATGCTTCGCGCACAAATTTTCCTAGGGCAAAGAGAATGGACATCTCAACATAAGGATACATTAGAAGATGATGATTGGTGTAAACTTTGTCACACGACGTGATAAGCAGTTCTGGCGCTTAAAAACGCAACATTCCATTCAGTCATAAATCATTTAAGCGTAGGCCTAGTGCTCGTCATGAAAAGAAAACAGCAGCTTATATTTTTCAGGTGTTTAACAGTAGGCCTAGGCGCACTGTTAGCAGTTATGCCGAAGGCAGTGAGATTATTAGACATTGCATCCTGTCACTCTGTTTGGAACATCGCAGTTTGGGTTGATAAGATTCAGTTAATGCGAGTAGCCTATGGATCGTCTCAAAGTTTGGGACAACCAAACAGCAGTGTAGGCAAAGCAAATCCTAATTGTTAGGTTACCATAGCTGTCTTTTCTCTAGGCCTGGGCCTATCGGAAATCGCGACATAAGCACATTGGTTTCTTTTTTCTTTTCTTTCTTGTTCACGTGTTGGGTAGTGAAGCGATAATGCATTTAAATCATACATCATGTGAGACAGAGCCGATATGACCAGAGCTGCTGCTCTGTAGGCTATAGGTATTCTGTCCCACCCAAAGTACTTGCGAAGTAGCCATCACAGAAAGAGCTTTTTCTCAGCTTTTAAACTATTTTAGTGGTTAGTTGTTGTGGTAAACGGTTCGCGAGAAAAGTAACTTTAATTTAATCATATTCTTTGCGCCCGTCTCCCTACCCATTCATCTTGGTGGAATACTTCGCGAACTTTACCTCAACACATAACAAACCATATATCAGAATAAACAGCAGACCTTACCGAACACAAAGGTGTAAAGTCCCTGTACAGTTAGCCGTTCCAGAGTAATCCGGTTTTAAATTTGCATCTATGTCTTTATGCATGTCTTCAACTTTGCGGTTCCTAATGTGTTTAAATTGTTCAATAGGTCTACATGATTTTATAACAGGCCAAATACAAAACAAATGTTACAAATATCGCCTAGATATCTGTAAGCATTGCAATCAGAGGATATAGGCCTACATATAGGGCAGACAGACGCTCATGAGTTCATGCTTTGTTTTTTCGCTGGATTTTAGGATAGCCTATTATGGCAACTGATTGCATTCCAAGCTAGTCAACTCTAGCAGGCATTGAATGACTGGAGACTTTGTGAATTTATAGATTGACATAATGTGCTGTCTCTGCTATTGCTGCTTTTGATCAGTTAGATTTTTTTGCAATCTCCTGTGGTGGGCTGGACATAGCATCGAAATGCCCGCCCAGACTCCCCTTTCCGCCTTGTCCCATTCACAATGGTGCCGGAACGAAAAAACTCGGCAAAATGTCTAGGGGGCCTGGTAGTAAATTTGGCGAGACACTTTTGTTATATTTTATGTTGTACTATTAAACTGTTAATAGTTGCACGTCCACAGAATTAAATCTCGGACACCGGTTTCAACTGCTTGTCGTTTTACTCCCAATTGCAAAAGCAAGTGTAACATTAAACAGGTTCCCCAATTACACTTTATAACATAAAGTTCCTCTTAAAGAGATAGCTCTCTATTCAGTACATGACATCCCCCCTTTACTTGGACATAAATTCTTACGAAATAAACATGTCTTCTTTCAGGGCAATGTTCTCTGTCATGAATACAAACACAACTAAAATGTCTTCTCAAAACTTACTGTTTGTTTCTCATTTTAAAGTTACCCACAGCATTTAAACTGGTTACTCATAAATCATCTGTAAGATTCAAACACTGGTTATCAGAACTCATATGTAACTCATCTGCTTTAGTACAGCAAACATTTACATTGACAAAGAACAGTCAATTCTTTCTTTTTTCCAATCAAAACATGTGACTTAAGTCATGACAAAGTCTTTTAGTCTCTCAGGTGGTTTTCTGTGGCGCTGAGGCCTAAGAGGTGCAGGAGGGCTGCTCTGTTCAGCTGGCACAACAGGATTACTGGAAGTGTCCATAGCTGGTTGTTGCTCTGGGTTTGACCCAGTCTCCCCGTTTCCCACTTCTTCTGTTCCTTGTAGGTCTGTAATGTATTTCTTCACACTGGTTGTGTTTCGGCTGTACTGAGTTCCGGCAGGTGATTCCACGGTTATTTTGTTCCCGTACTTGCTTACTACTGTATGTGGTGTTTTGTTGAATGTTGTAGTGAACTTATCCACTTTCTCTTGTCTCATCAGCACTTGATCTCCAACATCCACATCAGAGTATTCTGCTTTTCTCTGCTCGTCAGCGTACAGTTTATATTTCCCTTTTTGTTCTGCATCTTTATCGCTTACTTCCAGATCCATTTCAGCAGATGTGATTTCCGGCAGCTTGCCTCGCATCTTCCTATTGAACAAGAGTTCCGCTGGACTTTTCCCTGTTGTGTTGTGTGTGATTCCTCTGTAAACAGTGGCATATCGCCTAAGCTCTTTCTGCCAGTCAAGTCCATCTGACTGTGCAATTCGGATGCATTTCATGATTGAAGCATTCTGGCGCTCCACTTCACCATTCGCTTGAGCCCACTTTGGCGTTGTTCTCACATGTGTAATTCCATTCTCAGCACAATAATTTCTGAATTCATCAGACTTGAATTGTGGTCCATTATCGGATTTCAGTGTTACAGGTAGTCCATGTCGACTGAATATCGACTCAAGACTGTCAATCACTTTTTCAGTCGTTGTGGAAGTGAGTATATCATACTAGTATCTGCTATAGTAATCTACCACAACTAGGATTGAGTGTTTTGATGGTAGTGGTCCAAGTAAGTCCACGGCTAAATCTTTCCACGGCCCATCTGGCAGTGGCGTTGTATTAGAGGTTGGGTGCATCAGGTCTTGATGTTATCTGACACCCATGGCATGCTCTACAATGTCTTTCTGCAGCTTTGTCTATACCTGGCCACCACACTTTGCTTCTCAGATGTTGTTTGGTTCCAACAATCCCCAAATGTCTCTCATCTTGAGCATGAGTGCTCTCTACCAGAAGGCTTTTGGTAACACAATACGGGTACCACAGTAGCACAATGTAGCCAATAACACAGAGTTCATTGACTGTTGAGTGCGTATGCCATGCATTTTCAAAACATCCAGTCTCTATTGCTTTTCTCACCTCTATCAGCTCCAGATCATTCCTTGAGGCTTCCTCCACCTCTCTTGTTGTCAGAGCTATAGGGGTGGCATTCACAGCAATGAACCGCACATATTCTTCAGATCCATGTGAATGTTGCTCTTTTATGGTGGTCTTCCCCAACATGCGTGACAATGGGTCAGCGATGTTCGCTTTTCCTGGCACATGGACAACTTTGAAGTCGTATGGCTGTAAACGTAAGACCCATCTTTCCACACGGGCACAGGGTTGCGATCGCGGGCTGTATATTGCCTCCAATTGTTTGTGATCAGTGACAAGCTCAAACTGTCTGCCATATACATAGGGATGAAGTCTTTCACAGGCCCACACCAAACCTAAGGCTTCCTTCTCTGTTTGAGAGTATCTTCTCTCGCAGTCACTCAAGCTTCTGCTCACATAGCAGATAGGAACCATCTCGCCCTGCTGGCGTTGCACAAGCACAGCGCCGAGTCCCACTGGGCTGGCGTCCGCTATCACTCGTGTTGGTGCATCCTTATTATAGTACGCCAAGGTTCCAGCTTTCGCCAGTCCATCTTTGAGTGCATTAAATGCTTTTCTTTGCTCTGGACCAAACACAAATTGAGTGTCTTTTCTGATTAGACGTCTCAATGGCTCCGCCAGAGTCGCAAATTCTGGAATGAACCGGCTGCTGTAACAGGCAAGACCTAGAAAGCTTCTCACCTCTGAGGCATTTTCTGGCTCTCTGGCTTCCACTATTGCCCTAACTCTCTCTTCAGTAGGTCCAATTCCTTTGTTTGTCAGCAGGATTCCCATGAAAACTAAGCGATCCATATTAAACTCACATTTTGCAGGATTTAATGTAAGTCCACACTCCCGCAGGCGCTTCAGGACAGCATATAGACGCTGGTCATGGGTTTTCTGGTCTGCTGCATGAACTACAATGTCGTCTGAGATGTTTTCGACTCCCTCTATTCCAGCTAATGCAGATGCAATTTCATGCTGGTACTGCTCACTGGCTGAAGACACTCCGAAGATCAGTCGTTTGTATCTGTAGACTCCATTGTGGACAGCAAATGTTGTGATCTGGCGTGATGCAGGTGTCAACTCCAGTTGGTGATAACCCCACTTGAGATCCAGTTTGCTGAACACCATGGACCCATTCATGCCTTGCAGGATTTCATCCACCGTGGGTATAGGGTATCGTTCTCTGGCGATGTACGGGGTTGCTTTGACGATATCCAGGCATAATCTGATTTCAGAGTTGGCTTTTGGCACAACTACTACTGGGTTGACCCATGGAGTAGGACCATTCCCTTCTTCTATTATGTCCGTGTCTAACAGTTCTTTTATTTTTCTCTCTACAGGTCCTCTCAAGTTGAACGGTATTCGCTATTACTGCTATATCCGTTCCAATTCTCAGTACTCCAAGCTTTGCTGCTGTGTCCTTTCCTAATAATGGTTCGCCATGTCCTTTGATGACAATAAACTCAGCATTTTCACTGGAATTTCCAATCTTAGTTTCACACTTGAAAGCTCCATTTACTGTCAATGGCTGGTTGGACGAATAAGCATATAGCTTCCTGTCTGCTGAGAGATAGGAATGGCATTTTATGTGTTCATTTTTCAGTTTCCCCCATGTGTTCTCATCAACTATATTGCAGGTAGCACCAGAGTCTATGAGCATCTTCAAGTTTACTCCTCCCAGGCACACGTTCAGCCTATTTTGCATGGAGTTGTCTGTCACCAAAAATGCATAATCTGTCTGTTCTTCCACATCATTTACAGTTTGTTTCCTATTCTTTTTGGTCCTGCATACTTTGGAAAAGTGGTAATTTCCATTACATTTGTGGCACTTCTGACCTCTAGCTGGGCATTTTGGATCTTTGCCGAAGTGATCTGTATTTCCACATCTATAGCATTGGTGCAGTTCTGACTTACTTTTCTGTGTATTTTGAAGTCTCTTAAATTTAGCTTGATTGTGCTTTGGTCCTACCCTGTTAACACTTTCTGTATTTGCACTTGCAGCTTCTCCTCCAGTTGTTAGAGACAACTGCTCCTCAATCCTCTCGCAGAGTGATGCGACGTCCAACGCACGTGCCAGAGTGAGGTCGTGTCCCTCTTCCAAAAGTTTTCGGCGAACGTAGCTGGAGGAACATCGTGCCACGACTGCGTCAAGAATCTGATTGTTCATATAGGCACCAAATGCACAATCCCTGGCCTCTTGCCTGAGCCTTGTTGTAAACTGTTGCACTGTCTCTCCTTGTTTTTGCGAAAGTGCATGGAATGACTGCCGCGCAAAAGCAGTATTTACACGAGGTACAAAGTAATCATTCAGGGCTTGCGTTGCAGCTCCGTAATCAGCCACACCACCCGTGTTAGGCAAGGTAGTAAAAATGTCCTGTACATCAGGCCCTGCATGGTGTAGAAGCAAGGCTCTCCTGCGTTGTAAAGTTGCAGCAGGTGTATCTCCATTGACTAAAAGTCCTTTGCCGTCGGCAAAAAGTTCAAATGAATTTAGCCATCGAGTCCACCGTCGACCTAATGTAGCCGGGTCTTTGAAGCACTCAAACATCGGGATACTCACTTTATCCATATTAAAATTCACGTTTTCTCCCGTACTTGTGCTCGCCCACTTCTCGTCGCCAATGTTATATTTTATGTTGTACTATTAAACTGTTAATAGTTGCACGTCCACAGAATTAAATCTCGGACACTGGTTTCAACTGCTTGTCGTTTTACTCCCAATTCCAAAAGCAAGTGTAACATTAAACAGGTTCCCCAATTACACTTTATAACATAAAGTTCCTCTTAAAGAGATAGTTCTCTATTCAGTACATGACAACTTTGTCCCGCCATTCCGCCTCGGTCTATGTGAAAGGGACAGTCGTTCCGCGATTCTGGTACATAAAATCGCGGCAATTTCGCCAGTGTGAAAGGGCCTTGTGTGAGTCTGCCCCAGCCTAGCCAACCCATCAACGTTTTCTAGAATCGGCACTGGGGACTTTATTCCAATGTGTGAAAATATCTCAATAAAGTAAGGCAATGTTTGAACTATTCCCTTCAAAATTATTGTTAAAAAATCAGTTGTATCAAAATATCAGACTAGACAAAGTCGTGATATATAGTTGTCTAAATTAATTACTTATTGTGTGGTTGCTGATTTGTAGGGTTACATGGCTGAAAAATTAGAAATGATCATACCATATTGAGGACATATGTTCTAGATATCAATCATATTAGGTTATAAAAACTATAGCCTTCGGCTCTGAAAAGATTGCAGATTAGTTTAGCCCACATGTTTTTTTGCTGTCCACTAGAGGGGGCTGTTTACAAGTTTCTCCTATTACTTATTGAAGCACAGGCTTCAATTCACACAATCACACAATATTACCGGATGAGTCCACATTAATGATTCTTTGATTCTTCAATCTGTTACTGATATCATATCTTTCAACTTCAGTTCAACTTCAACTTTGTGTCCGTTGTAGGCCTAGTCTATTTGCCAACTCAGTGTTGTGTGGTCATAGGTTTTAAAATCGTTGACCTTGTAAAATGTTAGCCCTTGCTCAAACGATTTGTTATGACTAAAGGTTATATCACACAATTTGACATCAGCAGAGTGGCATTGACTTGTCACATAAAGGCTCACAGACTTTCTGTTGTGTGTGGTGGATATCAGTTATACGTTCACAGATAGCTCCTGGGCTGATTGAATTGGTTCCCTGAATGTCTGTCTGGATTTGGACTGTGTGTGTGTGTGTGTGTGTGTGTGTGTTTGTACATTTGTGCCATGTTTTTTTGCCAGACTCAGATACAGCTCATTGGCCATAATGGCAGCATTGTTTGTCCCAGCCCCAGCCTTTCTTCCACTCTCTCTTTCTCTCTCTCTCTCTGTCTGTCTTTCTCTCTCTCTCTCTGTCTGTCTTTGCATGCATATTTGTGTGGATGTGTTTTCTCTCCGTGCATGCGTGTTTATATGTGTGTGTGTGTGTGTGTGTGTGTGTGTGTGTGTGTGTGTGTGAGGGGGGGGGTTGAGTGAGTGACAGTGTGTGATCCCTGGGTTAAACTATCAGCTCCTTCATTATGTTGCCATTATTACTCAATGCCTGAAACACCTGCTTCCAAATTAGCCTGTAATTATGCCTCAGAACAGGGTATAGACATTATTATCATCATCATCATCATTATTATCATTATCAACATCATCCTTTATACTTTAATCCGTGTATATATATAGAGGCTTTTCAGCACAAAGTCATGATCCCTCTTAAAAATCTCTGTTTGGTGTCATGGTATTACTGAGTGTGAATCGACCTTAGAGGGTTGCATCTTTCAGTTCTACTTTTTTTTTTTCAGTTCTACTTTTTTTAAACAAACACACACACACACACACACACACACACACACACACACACACATAATGTCAGCTGGAGGTCAGCTGAATTCTTCTCCTTGGTGATTGAACAGTGTAATGGGAGTTGACGACCAAAGGGATTCTGGGACTTTTGGGTTCAGACAGCCAATCAACAGACTCTCTTTGGGGTTTCCTTCTACTTCTACTGCGTCTGCACAGCTTAAAAGATAAATGTCACTATTACTATATGCATTTATATGCACAACAAGATGGCCAAAAACAATCTGCGAGTGGGACTGAGAGACGTAAGAGTTCTTAAGCTTTTAAACAGAGTCTGAGTCAAGATCAACAACAAAACAAAGACAGGGACATGCATCAGTGTTTTTAATAGAGGTTTTATTACATGTAACAATAACAGTTTGAACATGGCGTGATTGTATGCTAAAGTGCCTATCATTACACAAGTAGGACCATCACCCATAGGACACACAGCTTTCATTCCACTGAATACACAGACAGTGACATAGCTTATTGTGCAGCTTTGCTTTTTCTGGTCCAGAAAATACTGTATACGGCGTCACTCCCTCCCGGCATAAAATCCATTTGCAATGGAGGAGAATGGGAGAAAAGGACGCTGTGCAAACGATCATACTTGAAATTCAGACATTTGGGTTGAATAAGTAAGTACCTCATGTTAAAATGCCTTCCTCACCGAAGGTAAGTATAAGTATGTTTAAATCTTCATTAAATAAATGATAAATATGTCTCTTGTTTATGTGATTATTGTCTATGTACACAGTCCGTTCTCACTTCACGGGAACTTTACATTCCTCAGCCTCCCATGAGGCCAACCCACTTTGTGCTTTTCACTAAAGAAAGAAAAAGGGCAGAGACGACACTGCCTGAGTCAAGCATCGCACGACAACGCCGCAAACAACTCTGTCCCAAGGTCTCGGGAACATTCAAAGTTACACACACACACACACACACACACACACACACACACACACACACACACACACACACACACACACACACACACACATGCACATATACATTCACACTTATACATGCACACACACATTTACACTCATTCAAACATCTATATATACACACACACACACACACACACACACATAGACACAGAAATAGAGTAATATATGACACACAACAGGTACACAACACGATTCAATTGCACTGAGATTTAGGGAGTGCATCATAGAGTTATCATTATGTGCATAAGATCCATAATATATATTCATTCATATATTACATAAATGTACCCATTGGTTCAGGATGGGCAGCGGATTGATGCATGTCTAGTTGTTTGTGTCTTTGGCTCACAAATTCACTACGGTACCATAAACATTATTTAAAACCTATTTGAATACATAGTTTAAAAGATACATTACAAATGGAATAAAATACTAGACTCTCAAACACTGTTAATATGTCATTATATAATTTTTTTTATATATCTTTCATAGACCTATAGGTTAACCTCTATACAACTATAAGCTCATAATAGAATAAACATTTGAAACATAGTGGAAAACTATTACATATATATATATATATTATATATTATGTATCTCTCACAAAGGCAATGTGTCAGGACTTTTCCCAGTCTACACGAGAGTGGAAAGCTCTGGAAACATGGCGATCGAGTACAGAGCCGAGTACAGTACATTACCACTGTTTTACAACACAAAGTGCACTACTTCAACACTCATGGGCTTTGGAAAAGAGAAACTGCATTAAATGAAGGTGGTGCACCTTGTCTTATAATTTATCCATATTTACAAGCATAAAGCACCAGTATAATTGATTAATTTATATATGAATTTAAATAAAACAGATCTCATTATTGAGTTATGGAATTTCTACCATGGTCAGACACAACATCACAGATGCTGGAAAGGGGCTGTCCCGCTGTCTTGGAAAGAGCCCTGTTGAAGCCAGGGCTCTATACTGTTATTATCACATACAGCTAAATACCTACTGACAAAGAGAGAAATAGAGAACGTACAGGACGCACTGAGAGCATACAGGAGACGACAGCACACAACATCTGATTACATCATCAACCCGCGCCGTTGGGGAAAAAGCAAAGAGGAAGGGGGTCGGAGGTGGGATACTGTAAGGTAATAGCTTGAGTATAATCTCTATGTGGAAACCAGTTGAGCCATTGAAGGGGGGAGGTTCGACAGGACAAGCCATAACTCAGTTTTTTCCCCCTCCTCCAAAGAGTTGGGCTGCAAACCTGTGGCCACTGGAGGGCGCTAGCAGCACTCTCACAGGTCAACACCCAGCCTCTCGATCTCGTCGATGAGGAAGTCTATGTCGGAGCGGGTGGCAGCGTGGTTGGAGATGACCATGCGGAAGAAGTTGACCTTGTCTCCCTGGGGCTGGTAGCCCACCATGGTGCTGCCACACTCCATCATCATGGCTTTGATCTTGGGTGCAACCTAACGGAAGACACACAGTGGGAAAGATAAAGCTTCGGCTCTTTTTCAACTGATGGCATGAGATGCAGCCATAGGCCTACTTACTGACTAACCTGACTTATGTTAGTCACTTAGGCTATGGGAACAGAAATGATGGCAGGCAAGCAACTTTTTGTTTTGAAGTGCTCTTTAGCTAGTTCATTAGACACATTTAGAGCATTAGATCACCATATGTGTGGAAGGTAGAACTTAATTCAGTATTCATCTCCAGAAAATGTAAAGGATTTACAAAGCTGCCAGTTTGTGTGGATAATATTACGAGAATATGTCTTAAATTAGTATCATTGCCTCCTTTAAAGGAATTATCCAAAGTAAAATGCACTTTAGATCAATTTACGGATGATTGGGAGTACATACGTTGAGTTGACATCCAAATCATGTCATTCGGATGTATTTTTATACCTCTTCTACAGTTCCAAACAACATTACACTTACGTTGGTAGTGAGTAGAGGTCCCTAAAGCCAAACCCGAAGTATCCCAAAGGTCTTTATGTGGTCGGGATAGAGAGTCCAGAATGAATTTCATCAAGCCAGTACCTTTCGAAATGTTGCCATCTTTGCTGCCATCTTTAGGGGAAAGTCCGTAGGAGTCGATTGCCAAGTGTGCTCTGGAAATTCACAATTTAAAATTAAGCCGTTTAAAAAAAAAAAAAAAAACATAGTCCAGTCCATACAACTTCATTTCAATTTCAAAAGAAATACTGGACTATGTTTTTTTTTTTTAACGGCAACGAAATTGTGAATTTCCAGAGTAAAGATGGCAGCAAAGATGGCAGCAAAGATGGCAACATTTCCGGAAAGGTACTGGCTTGATGAAATTCATTCTGAATTCTCTATCCGACCATATAAAGACCTCGGGATACTTCGGTTTGGCTTTAGGGACCCTCTACTCACTACCACGTAAGTGTGATGTTGTTTGGAACTGTAGAAGAGGTATAAAAATAGCGTTTTGTAGCAGCAAAATAATATGCCCTTCTCACTTCCACGCTAACGAGCTTTGACTAAAAACGGTAACATCAAACTTTCTCAAAACACATCCGAATGACATGATTTGGATGTCAACTCAACGTATGTACTCCCAATCATCCGTAAATCGATTTAAAGTGCATTTTACTCCGGATAATTCCTTTAAGATGACAAGAGCTGGTTAGTTATGGAGGGGTGACTGTTCACACTGTGTCATATTTCAGGATTGGAAATTTCATTCAATGTTGCTAGGTTACACAGGCTGTAATGGGGCTGTAGTTGCTGCTTGTCGTTGATGGTTGCTGTGGCAACTGTACCTTGTGAAGTCTCTCCCTGCGCTCATCCCCTTCTGGCATGCCTCTCATACCGGGTGGAATGTACCAGAAACACACATTTGTGTGCTGGGGCTGCAGAGAGAAGAGAGAGAGAGAAAAGTGAGAGAGAGAGAGAGCGAGAGAGAGAGAGCACAAGAGAAAGAGAGAGAGAAAGATGGGCAAAGAGAGAGGGTGAGATTAATATGCTGAGGTGCTGTTTGACCTCCCCAAATCCAGTGGACCAGACCAACCTTCACCTTAAACTCACTGATCTACCACATGTTTGTAATACATACACAGACATACCACACACACACACACACACACACACACACACACACACACACACACATAGAGATACACACCCTCGCTGACGATTCAACTGAATGAACCCTGCTTTATATGCGACGGTCATCGCCATGGACAGCGTGATCCATGATCCATGACCACAGTATGTGTGTGTGTGTTATCTTCCCCAAACAGAGAGGCTTGTGGGTGGGATCGGCGGCGACGTTTTCTCACCTCCCCCTGAAACACCATTTCGTAGCCCTCGCGGTTCTTGATCTTATTGTAGAGGTACTCCGAGAGCTCCAAGCACTTGTCGATGTGTTGCTCAAATCCTATTGTTCCCTGTGGGCAGACAACCAATCCATTCCAGAGTCATCAAACATCTTAACATCTTTTCCAATAATATTACCTCTCAGACAGGCATACAAAAATTGACATTTTTCTCTTTAAATCTTGATGGTCTTGTACATAAAATACCTTTATTAGACAACATTCAAGGTTTAGAATATGTGTAATTTCTGATGGTTCGATCATTATCTTCAATATGCATTACATTATTAATTATTATGAAATGACTATTTCTGTATGAATAGCAAAATCTCTGACCTTGGCCTTCCACATGAGCCAGAACTTGAAGATGTCCACGTGGCGTCCACACTGGATGGCCTTGTCTCCGGTGTCATAGGTGACGTCGTATTGCTTGTCAGGCTGGAATAGGTATCCGGCACACATGGAGTTACAGCCTGCGAGGATGCCCTGGAAAGATGGGAGGGAAGAGTGTTAGTCCACAGGAGGAGAAGAGTGGGAAGGTGTGTGTGTGTGTGTGTGTGTGTGTGTGTGTGTGTGTGTGTGTGTGTGTGTGTGTGTGTGTGTGCGCACGCGCGCACCTGTGTCTGTGTTTGTGTGTGAGAGAGAGAGGGAGGGAGAGAATGTGTGTGTGTGTGTATCTGTGTGTGTGAGTGAGAGAGAGAGACAGTGTGTGTATAAAAAAGGAGGGACTAGTCAACTGCTGAGTTCAATAAGCTGTGCTTTGATGTAAGCCATTCTTGTGTATCCCTGTGTGTGTGTGTGTGTGTGTGTGTGTGTGTGTGTGTGTGTATGGTTAAAATGAACATCTCCTCACCTTCTCCCTGACCAAGATGGCGGAACACTGCAGAGGCACGCCCATCATCTTGTGTGGATTCCATGTGACAGAGTTTGCCCTGAGACACAAAAGGTACAGCAGCACATGAGCATGTCACCTGCTGGGTCTCAAATGGCCCACATGTTCATTAGAAGCCACTGCTGTGAGTAGGTTCCTATGTGGGCTACATAAAGGACACCGTGTGCGATTTAGGACAAGACAGTGCAGGACTAATCAAATGATAACAACTTTTGCACACTGAAATATGTAATTTTGTATGTTTTGTTTTGGTCCATCAAATTCAGAACGCTGTAGTTAAAACACATCGTTCACTGAAATCAGATCAGATGTGGGGAAAAAAACACACTAAAAAAGTTTCGGACTTTGTGTGCAAAGATGATTGACACATTGTGACACATTTTTTAATCTACAAAAGTGCTACACAGCCTCTCCAGAGCAAGGCAAGGAGTGGGTGTTTTACCTCTCAACACCATTCAGCTTGTGACGGTGCTTCCTGGACATCAGCAGACCACCTCCCCAGGCACCCTGACGCCAACAAATAGAGAGAGAGAGAGAGAGAGAGAGAGAGAGAGAGAGAGAGAGAGATGTTATAGAAACAAAATGCTTTTGAGCCAATATTTTCATGTATGATGGATGGAAGGTAGATGAAGTGTAATAGTAATTAAGACGAGTCTGGTAGTCTGGTATTATTAGATTAGAGCAGAGAGGGTTCAAGCGGAGCTAGTAATCAAGGATCTTTGATTAGAGTCACTCACATCCACGTGCAGCCAAAGGTTGTACTTCTCGCAGATGTCAGCAATCTCATTGATGGGGTCGAACGCCCCATACACAGTAGTCCCACCCGTGGCATTCACAAAGAGTGGATGATAACCCTGAAAGGACATGCATACATTAGAGCATCATTCATGGACATGCACACAACAATACACAATGGAGCTTATCATTCCAGTCACTGGAAAAAAAAACAGAAAGTTAAAAACAAAATACAGTCTCCCCTGTGCAGTCGGACTGGACGAGACCTGAAGTCAGTCCAATTAATCTTCACATAGTTTAGAGGGAGCTCTGGCATGGCCTTCGCTATCGACCCACTGCGCACCAGGCTACAACTCTCCCCGGGGAGGCAGATGCAAGAACCCACAGGCTTCCTGCCAAAACCTAGTCACCTCAACTAACTCTCTCCCTATCTCTGTCTCTCTCTCTCTGCACTCCCTTCTCTCTTTCTCGCTCTCATTCTTGCTCTCAGCGTCTTTCTATTTCTTTTCTCTTCTCTCTCTGGTTCTTCTCAATTTAACTGAACTGATCTATTTGTCAGTGCCCCCCTCCATTTGTCCCTTTTTCCCTCTTATCCATATGCAGCCACTACCTTCCACTTGTCTCCCTCCTCCCCTTCACTTTAGCTGACAGCCATGGAAAAGCAAGAGAGAGAGAGAGAGAGAGAGAGAAAAGAAATGTGAGAGGGAGAGGGAAAGAGAGAGAGAGAGAGAGAGAGATTTCAGACAGAGGTGCCCACCTTCTGCTTGGCATCGATGATCTTGGCCTCCAGGTCGTGGGGATTTCCCTGGGAGACCCAGGTGTGAATGCCCACCTTCTCAGATTTATGAGGCCTTTCATGAGTTTGAATAATACTTCCAGGGGAGGAACAGGCGCCATATGAGAATTAAACCAATGCCAGGAACTCACACACCTGAGAGTGGCTCTAATGTAAAACCCCTGAGAGTGGCTCTAATGTATGGGGTGGTTGGCTCCAGCACACCTGAGAGAGCTCCCAATGTATGGGGTAGGTTGGCTCAGATAGCCAATCAGGGGTAGGTTGGCTCAGCACACCTGAGAGTGGCTTTCATGGGGTAGGTTGGCTCAGCATGATACTTCTCTAATGGGGGTAGGTTGGCTCAGCACACCTGAGAGTGGCTCAATGTATGGGGCAGGTTGGCTCAGCACATTAAACCTCTAATGTATGGGGCAGGTTGGCTCACACACCTGAGAGTGGCTCTAATGTATGGGGTAGGTTGGCTCAGCACACCTGAGAGTGGCTCTAATGTATGGGGTAGGTTGGCTCAGCACACCTGAGAGTGGCTCTAATGTATGGGGTAGGTTGGCTCAGCACACCTGAGAGTGGCTCTAATGTATGGGGTAGGTTGGCTCAGCACACCTGAGAGTGGCTCTAATGTATGGGGTAGGTTGGCTCAGCACACCTGAATGCATCCAAATTATGATGAGCGCAAGCGGCCAGGTTGTGGAATGCACATGCAGATAAATGGTGAAGGGACGGCGTGGTCCAGAATAATGCAGGGGGAAACAGGTTGTGAGCTTGGCAGGAAGTGATGCGTGAAGACCCACCTCTCATCTGTGCGCAGCAGAATGACATTTTCCTTGCCGAATCCCAGCGCTGCTCCAGCTTTGGTGATGGAATAGTGGCTCTGTAATGGAAAATGGAAAATGGACACATACTCAGTGTGTGTGTGTGTTTGTGTGTGTGTGTGTGTGTGTGTGTGTGTGTGTGTGTGTGAGAGAGAGGCAGAGAAAGAGAGAGAGAGAAAGAGAAAGAGAGAGAAAGAGAGAGAGAGAAACTGGTGAGCTCAGCCTGTAAAAAGACAAGTAAAAAGTGCTACATACATGTTCTGAGGTGAAAAGGACCAATCGGGGTCCGGCAGACATGCCTTTGGTTTTGATCTCTGGGAAGTACTTGTAACGTGCGACCATCACACTGTACATGTTGGATATGGCGCCCCCTACGGTCAAAGAAAGAAGCAATTTTATACCACAGACAAAACAAAGGGTCTGCACTGACTGGACCACAGAAAAACATGGAAAGGTTTTCTTTTCAGCACAAACGTCTGACTTGAACGTTGGAGAAATACTAGCTGCTTTCTCTGAGTGCCCTCACACTCACCAGGTGAGAAAATACCGTCCCCCTCGCCGTTTGGCCAGCCAATCATCTCTCTCATCTTCTTCAGAGTGAGCTGCTCCATCAGCACAAAGACAGGGGCAATCTCATATGTGAACCTGAGCAACAAACAGGACAAAAAGCAATAAAGAAAAATCAGCCCAACAGCCAACAATGCTAACAATGTCAGTGTCAAATGGGCAAACTTACAGAACACAAGGATTTCTATCACAATTTCTGATATATGTTAGAAATATAAATATTTGGGAACCACCACCAGGGTTTTATGTGTCATTATTTAATATAAGTTTCTGTACATTTCTGTAGAGTTTCTCTCTCTAGGTCTATTCATCC
>NC_063211.1:24582691-24615191 GCF_017589495.1 Alosa alosa | reverse complement strand
TTATTTAAAATATAAAATTGTATTGTAAACAAAATAGAAGAACCAGATAACATAATTAAAGGTAGATAGATAGATAGATAGATAGATAGATAGATAGGTAGATAAGAAAGTGAATTAAAGCAAAATGGGAAAGAATTCCATGTTGTTTTGTGTTTTGCTGTGTGCAATTTGCATAAGGCTGTATCATGCTGTGCCCACAGAAAGCAGATGTTCTTTTCACGAGTCCTCCCATCCCGCCTCCATGCAAAGCACGTTTAATGCGGCTCATTAGTCTGCGTGATACGTTCCGATGAACACGTATAATTATGTATTGATAGGTGGATAGACCAAATAATATTTGATTCATCCTGGCCAGATATCTGTCGCTGAACGCTTTCACAGGACTTCGACCAAAGAGTGGGGACACATTCTGGGAATGCGTTATGTGAGAAGCCAAGGTAAAGGCAAATCAGTCAGTTCTAAAAATGGGTAACTGCCTGATCTGCAGGCCTATACAGACTGCATTTGCAATGATTAAACAATTTGCTTAGACTTTTTGTCTCGTGAATTTACGTGGACATTATGTGGTCCTTATTTTAAATGGCCTGTTTCATGTAAATTGTTTGTCTGTTCATGGATTATCATAGGGTAGGTTGGTCCTTCACTTAATATATTGAATTTGCAGTTGAAATAATAGCCTACAACGTTGCCCTCCAAAGAGGGGTGGTGGTGGCAGCGGATTAAATGAAGGAAATTGTTTTTAATGATAGTTCAACAGGAATTAGTTCCCATCATGTTTCAGCACCACGGACAGCACATTTTCTCGGGCGGTTGTAACAACTGCTTTCGTGATAAGTTTTATTTCTTCCTCTATCTGAAAAACACGACACGTTTTGCCTCATTGATATGGGTTCCTTGTTTTAAATGAGGCGACACCTATTAGAGGAACTAACTGCTTAAGTGATTGTAAAACCATTTTAAATAGCCACAGGCCAGTCGTGGTTTAATTTGAAAGAGAAACAAGCAGTCAACAAAATTACCCAGAGTACAATAACCTGTCGGTGTGATTTGTTTTATGGCGGGAATGCCTCGACTAAAAGGGTACTTGTAAGCTAGGTATGTAAGCTCTGAACTATCATAAAAAGTCTCCTGACTAAACACGCACAGGCCCATTTTTAGCTATGTTGAAATGAAGACGCGATTCTGACATCAAAAAATAAAATAAAAATAAGCCCATTTTATAGACTGATTAAGCCAAATCATGACATTGATCTACAACTGTCGATTTTAACATCACCAAAACGTGCATACAAGGGCCTGTTTGTCTATTTTAAAGGAGATTGTTTTCATTTTCATTTCATCTAAACATTTGGCGTACAGAAACCAATTTCTATGTTCGTTTTAGCATAGCCTACCTGTCCGCACGCCGTATTTTAGTGTGTCTCGGCAGTCCACAAGGATCTGTTCAAGTGACTCTGGCTGGTCAGAGAGCTCGAGGTTGAAGCCCTCCATGCCCTCTAGCAGCTGGTGCGGGTGGTGGAAGTCCAGCACTTTGGTGGACCTGTCAAAGGTCTTGCGCACGTAGTTGGTGAGGATCTCCACAACTTCCAGCAAGAACTGCATGGTGGGCTCCTCTCCATTTTTGGCCGGCAGTAGATCTGGTAAAGATATGTATGTTCTTGTTTTGCATATGTATATTATAAATACACCATCATGTATTTAGTAGGCGATGCCGCTCATCTATATACATAGCCTATTGTTTTAGCCCAAAATAACTTTAAAGTAAACTGTTCACGTTACCAAAGTAACTGTTTAATAACTTTAGCGTTTCTTTTGAGATGTTATGGGCGTTACAATCAGAAAGTAACTGTGATAACACACTTAACTGAAATCATTTGAAGTCTACCAAGTATGCATGCCTGTTACTTACCCCGAGCGAAAAGGTTGGAGAAGTCAACCTCAGTGCGCCTGAATCGGGCATCCCGTTCGCTGTTCTCGAGTTCGTTTTTTGAAGATTGCTCCTTAAGGGCACTGACGATACGACTCTTCTCCTCCAGACTGTTGTTCTTTTGCAGGAAGCCTGCGTTGTTACAGGGAGCAGAAGAGGGGTGAAACGGGCAGTTGTCACTATTTAGCATGGTTGCGGTAAGGGTTCAAGAAATCACTTGGAAAAAAAGTTACTCATGTTCTCCTGTTGCAAACTGTGAATGCGAGGATGGAGCCGTTAGGCCAATATATACTTTGGGTTGATCCCCATGTTTACAGTGGGTGCTATTTATAGTTACAGAAACCCTAAGGGGTTTGTCGTATGAAATCAACAGCCTTGCAGCAAGGGGGCAGGGTAGGGGCAAATGATCACATTACAACCCACACGCTCACTCGCTCACAGGGGGTGCTTCGGGGAGGAGTCCTCAAACCTTTGGGCCTCAGTAAATTTGTCCGAAACCCCCACTCCTCCTCCTCGCCCAACCCCGCATCGACTCCACTTGACAACCTGCCGAGACGCAGCCACAGTGGTGGGTCCATGCCATTAAGACACCTTGGACCAGTTTGATAGAGTGCGCGCGCCTCAAAAGGTAATGTTGTATAAGCGATATTTTATGGCAGCTACTTTATTGACAAGATTTGTAATGCATTACCACAAGCAGACCTGGAAATATGGGTTCAACACGGACACACACACGCGCGCGCGCACACACACACACACACACACACACAAATTATGAAAATTAATTTTGATCTAGTCCAGCCATGAATACATTTTGATTGTAATCCTTAAAAAACTTTACGCACCGTCAGTTTTATTAACGCGAATATTAACAGTAGCCTATAGCTTTAAATTATACAAGGTCTAATTGTATAATAGTATATAGTCTCAAAAGGCCTAAACAGTAAACCCGTATGACCCACTTGGAACAATTAACTGTGGAAACTGTGTGTGACAGCAACAAAAAAATGCTTCCCACATACAGACGGTCTTCACTAGGCTACCATAGTGTGGTTGTTATCGCCTGGATGCATGCGGACATATCTCATCTATCTCGCTACAACGGGAGGCTGCCGCTTGGTGCTTTAATCACAACAGCAGTAATCTGTGATTTTCAGGAAGGACCGTTCCAGACAGATAAAGGCCAGTAATTGTTGAAAAGTACACACTATTTTTTATTTAGGTCGATTATGACTTCTTGTCAACTGTGCAAGCTGTTGACATGAGCGCAATTAGCGTCAATATGTAGATAGTTGTTATAGCTTATACCTATAGGCATATATATTATAGAATTATATATTTTGGGGGATCTGAGGGAAAAAAGATGAAAACTCCCGTCTTAATTTAAAACAACCATCGTGAGAAAAGAATGCAGCCAACAATCAAAATAAATGATTGATATATACTACAACTCATGTTGCATTCTAGAATAACACATGAATGCCTATAATTCGAAAAGAAAAATGTTCCATTCATGGATATTGCATGCATTTCCAAAATGGCTTAAATATGCCAATAAATAGGCACAAAAATTGATTCTTTACTATTTTTGTGCTGCCACATTGATCATTCCATTGGTAATTATCCATTAGCCTAGATGGCGCATCCTTTCCAGCAAGTGACCAAATAAATATATAACAGAAAAAAATGCATACATGCATCTGACTTTTTTCACTTTTATGTGTTTTAAAAATAGGCCGACACATGTGGGTCAACATGAAAAGCTAATTATACCTTTTTGTTGATAACCAACCAGGGACGAGAATTCCTCTGACGTCAAAGTAAAAGTAATCTGAGTGTAGGTGTATATAAAATCTGTTTGGCAGTCCTTGAAAACATCCAGAAGAATCGACTTGGGTTCACCTGAAGAGTATGTTATGTTTAAGACTGCGTTCAGATTGATGCCTATAGCTGCCGAATATATAATATCTAAGGTAAGTTTTAGACCACACGTTATACTCGAGGATCACCGTTATGTCCACTTCCTCAGAATATTTTATCGGGCTGTAAAACCCTGTCAGGTGTATCAGCGAGGTGCCTAGCAGAGACCAGGAGACAAAATCGTCAGCCTGCATACCGGAACAATTAAATGACATCCCACGCCGCACAGCATCCTGAATTAGAAAAGCAAACCCAAAGGGCAGTCCACGCTGTCACTGAGTCAGAATTTATTATGGCCTAATTTTACTTCAGACTACATGCCATGTTAAAATATGCATGTTTTAATAGTTTTTTTAAAAATATATAGAACCTTGAAAGCATGCATGCAACATATTTTCAGGGGGCAGAGAGAGAGAGAGAGAGATGTTGTCTTTTGTTGGCTGGCTTTGTTCAATGAATAAAAGCCATCTTCAGAGATGCAAGGAGACATGGTGCGAACAGGGGGAGACAAAAGCCTCCGCCCGCATACCCTGTGTGGCCTACGGGCTAAATGACTGTGCGCCGCTGACCTTTGGTGAGATGGGAATAGGCAGTGACAGTTCGCCCCCCCCTTGTTTCCTTACATACACCATCATACAAGATACACAGTTGGAAGAAAGAGGAACATAAAGAACAAGGTCGACAAAAACATGTCATTCGGGGACTAGTTTGGTTTTTCATATACATAATATAAATAGCCTTTATTCATGCTCAACTTGTGACCTGACCTGAGGAGTAGGACAGTGTAGGTGTGCGTAAGAGGCGTATCCAACTTACCGCATATCTTCATCCCCAGCTTCCTCGTGCAGCCATGTGCTACGCCGCACCATGCATCATATGCTAAAACGAGACGTTTGGGAGAACTATTGAATAACCGACATTTTGATTTGAGTATGCTGACTCTCACTCGCTGGTGGTGGGGATGGCTCGGAAGCAGCGCGAAATGGAGGAGAAGCAGAGCAGAAGGCCGGAGGCAGGCAGCGTGAGCTCGAGAGGGGATGGCTGTTTGGAAGCGGCGCTTTGCTGGTGTGTTATGTGTATGTGTGTGTGTGTGTGTGTGTGGGGGGCAGCTGTAATACTCAGTCACATTCGAGAATTCTCCGATTCCGCCAGGCAATCAATAGAGGCCATCAGAGAGGCGAGGGGGCTAATGAACGCTGGCACACATCCGGCAAAGCGGCGCTTTAAAATAAACGGCCATGAAATGAGGTCGGGAACGAGTGCAGAAATTAATTGGGTGAGACGCGGTGTTTGACTGGCGGAGACTTGCATGATTGGCCGTCCGGCGGCCAGAGAAAGGGCTACGAAAAGCGTCTAGAATTTAGCATCTTAAGAGCCAAGCACGCCCGTGGGCCTGTCTAGCAGCAGGCAATCAGCATTTTGCAATCAGATGTGTATGCAGAAAATAACCATTAGGGATAATGGAAAATGAAAATACACTCAAACATTATGAGAAATAAAAGAACAGGAGTATTCTTTGCATGATATTAAAACACAGCTTATGACTTCATGTAAGACTTGTGTATCGTGCAGAAAAGCAGGTTGGACTTGGATGCAAAGTCTAAATATGTCCTCACTGATTGATGGGTTATGGAGGTAAATCCACATGCACACGTTTTAGAGGCGAGTGACTGGTATGGATTGTGTTGTTGTTGTGGCTGTTGGTGTTTGGACCTCAGGCGGTTCGGCTCAGTTGGTGCCGGCTCGAGGCGTATAGCTGTCAGCCCCTTGCCGCGACACTGACAGAGCGTGCCGCCTCAGGTCAGTGCGCGTGAGATAGAGCGTGGCAGGGAGATAATGGCAACACGACCAGCAGCAGTGTACACACACACACACACACACACACACACACACACACACACACACAAAATATAGGCCTATATATTCAATCCATTCTTTTCATCCTTTCAAAGTACTAACCATCATATAGTGGAAATAGGTCTGCATTTTACTTCCATATCGAATAAAGGTAAAATGTACCGTTTTAAGCATGGTTTTACTGAAGAAAGACATAAAAGGAAAAGAAGGGAGCCTGCAGTAATTTAAATCAATTATGTCATTCAAGTCGTCAAGTACTCGATGCCTGATTACAGCTCGAACATTGCCAGTTCCATTAAAAGAGAACAAAATGCGTGAGTCATTACGAGTGGCTGCAATCAGACCTATTTTCCATTTAATTATACAGAACCCAACAAACTCCAACAGCGGGGATAATGGTTCTTTCTTAGCCTACTACATTTAAGTGAAAAAAACAAAACAGATTTCATTTTATAGAAAATGAAAATAATCCAAGAAATAATCATGTAAATAATAATAATAATAATAATAATATTATTATTATTATTATTTTGTAGGCTACAGTAGGCTGTATATACCAATAAACTATCAAATTTTATTGTTTATTGGTATGAACAGCGATTGGATTAATTATAAGGATTGACATTAAAACCCAGCAGGCTAAATAATACTTATATTCGGTATTAGTCTTGTTTGGTATGCTATATCATTTGGGACACGCTGCACCCATACTTGTGTCATGGGGTTTTGTATTTTTTATTTTTAACATGTTATCAGGGTAGGCTTACTCGCGCCACTTATAAACAAATATGTTTATGTTTATGGTTCTTAGCAGATGCTTTTGTCCAAAGCGACTTACAATGACATGATATAAGTTGGGGTGCAATGCATGCGATCTGTCAGATAATAGACATTCCACAGCTTGATTTTTTTAGCGGGTGATAAATGCTGCTGCACAGGGTGTAAACAACCCGAGCCAGACGTGCTTCATGAAGGAGACCTACTTGTAGATGGTGGTCGTAAATTAGTCGAGTTGGGATCCGGGTCGCCGGCAGAGGAGGAAGGTGCTGAAGCCGCCATCAGTTTGCCAAAGCGGGACAATACACTTGAACGTGCGTGCTGTCACCCGCAGCCAAAACCCGTTGAAGCTGGACTAAGAGATCAAATGGGGCACTGCAAGGAAAATAGAAATGTTTGTAGAAACAAACGACCATGTCATCACAAAACAATCACCCCTTCATAGTAGCCTAAACTGCGGTATTATTTTATGTATTATTTCCCAACTCTAGAACCAGAATACGCATTTGGTGAAACAAGAAGCACTGCCCAGTAGTTTATATACACAATCAGCCACATTGGTTCTTGAGCGTCAATCGAAATTCCAAAATGGTCCAACGTGATAAATCAGTGTCTGTGAAAGAGACTATTCGTCTCTCGCTATTCACATAGCCCAATGCTAGCGGGACGGAGGCTCCGTCTTCTGTCAAGTGCAGAAATGTGGTCGGCGATAACATCGCGCGCATTCAATTATGCGCAGCCAAGAGACAGAAAATGTGTCAGTGGTGGCTATTAATGGGTCACGAGCCCCCCTATAACTACGAAATTGACTCCCGGAGTACATCTGGACACCATGCCAAGTTTCGGATGAAGTTTATTTCTCGCAGATGGACAACCTCTTCTGTCGTCCTAGGTAGCTAGCTCGCTCTGGGCGTTGCAGTCAAACGGGGCGCACCAGACCATGAAGTCCAACTTAATTGCCTCAAAGAGCCAAGCGCTTTTAAAAACGAAGTCTATAAATCAAACCGTATTGGACAATATTGTATGTACAATGCCTGCAATTAATCGTGTCGTAATGGAAAAATATGACATTATAGCTGCCCTTGTGAAACAATTGGTAACAAAAAATAACGAAATTAAGTTATGGAGCATAGAATTAGGCTAGTTATTTAAATATTTTCGATGACAGCGCAGTCTTATTTGATTAATGGCCCATTGGAAAAAGAGCTCGAACGATTGATTTACAAAATACCATATCGATTCCCCAATTCAGATTATCTTCAAATAACTCCAGCCAGCGACCATCAGTCAATGTCATCGTGTGTGAGAAATTGTGAATGAACGAACGCTATCGCCGTGCTTAAAATTACCACATGCTCCGTAACTAATGATATCTTAATTATGTTTCAATTAGATTTCGTTAAGAAAGCATAGAAATAAGACATCCCAATCGACAGGTCGTTTGTTTAGATGTTCTAGGAAAAGTCCATTCATTTCATAATTAGGCTACTGTTTTCATCCGTTCAAACGTTTTATCGGACACATAAACATGACAGCTGTTGATAAACGTGACATAACCCGCATAGAAGAATATAAATGAATAGGCTGTTTCTGATGTCCTTACCGTAATGCCAGTCACAGGTGTTCTGACTGCTCGCTAGAATCCAACTAGGAAGGCAGAGCCGGAGTAACACCTTGTAGCCGCGCAGTGGTCAGAGTTGAGAAACACTCCCAAAGAACAACATCCAAATATTAATTCGGAAAGACCCATCCAGTGCTGCACGTTTTCCAAACGAAGTTTGTATTGTTTGTTGTTTCTATTTATCTTTTACCAGAAAGCACATTAATAGACTTTTTTTTATCCGTTTCTACGTGTGCACGCGTGAGTCTCCCGTTCCTCCTCCGATCTGAAACTGGCCCCCAAGTAGGGTATTGAGCAAATCCACTTTGTGCAGAATAACCAGCGGTGGATCGTTGCGCTTGGTCTTTGGACGTGACTTTCCTCGCTGGTGTTGGTCCTTCGGGATTTATATTAGTGAGGAATCCCACGCACACTGGTGGACAGGACAAGTTTGACCCTATGAGCAACACATTACATCCATAAAACAAAGCCATTCAGTGAAGGAGGAGGAGGAGAGAAGATAGAAGGAGAGAGACAGAGGGGCGGGGGCGGGGGCAACCGAGAGCCTGCAGCCAAAACAAAGCGTATAATGTTTCCTCTTTCTCTCTCTTTCTATGATTTCATTGGTGGTGTTTTGTTGTGCAGGACATCATAATGGCATACTCTGTTTGTGAGTGCGAGATCACCGGGAGATATCAGCCCTGTACACTTCACTTCATGGACTATCATTTTAAACAGTATTTGAATGGATTGAAATGGAAATGGAGATTGAAATGGAGGAAAGTCTATATTGAGTAGTTTCAATAGCCTATATTAGAATGTGAGAGTCACAAGCGATCTTAAGTCCACGGGGTGGCGCCAAAGAATCAATATCGTGGACACTGACACTCTCGTTGAGGAATGATGGATAGCAACTGTGAATATTAATATGGATCCCTATAGTAGTTTTTTTATGATTATACATGTTGAAAGCCCTTCATATGCTTCAGTCAAAATCATACAAAAACGGCTGCCTTTCTTTCTTGTTTAAATGTCTTCAAACTGTCAAACCTGAGGCTAACTGTAAAATCACCTTTCTCGACAATCAAAACATCCAATTTGGATTTTTTACATGTTTAATTACATGTGTAGTTCAATAATATGACATAGACTACTATTGAATAAATCGATTTGCATCTTCAAGGCTGTGGGATATGAGGAACACCTGCTCACGGGTGTAATAGTCATCTATAGGATGATGACCTTGTATGTTTCAGTGCATGGTGTTTAACTGCCATAACACGCTCAATGTCATGAGAATGTCCTTGGATTTTGAAATGGTAATGTTACCCAAGGGCGCCCGTAGACGCGACGCAGTTGCGCTTCTCTGGATTCAGCACTTGGACGGCTCCGGTTGGCTACAGGTTCTTGCGAAACTACACGATCCGTGACTTCAGTTATGACGAACGCTGGGCTTAAAACGTTTTAGTGCGCATGTGGCTTACACAACCACGTTATTTATTTATTTGTTTCTAAACCCTGTTTAGGATCTCTGCCAATGGAATTTCTGGAGACAACAAGTAACATTTGTCTATGTATTTTCAATATATTGATTTGTTTATCAAGTGTGTAGCTTAAGAGGTAAACACTACTATGCAATAGCATTTGGTCTTAGAAACTTCGCAATGGACATACTAACATGTAAGGGCACTTGAAAGTTCCTTCACCTCACACCTGTAGGTGGCGGCAAAAGATGATTAATTAACATGCCATCGGGTGGCATCATTTACCAGAAATTAGCAGCGCTGACACTTCAGACGTCAGACTATAAAAACTATTTACGCTCAGTAACAGATTAACATCGGGCAGCATCATTATCCAGAAATGATCAGATGCACTAACACGTGCACTTAGACATTAGGGATGCGTTTCCCAAAACCATAGTAGTTAAAGCAACACCAAAGAGTTTTTTGTACCTTAAAATAATGTTTCCAAAATTGTTTCCGTGGTTCATCAACTCGTAACAGGGTGAACGGCACTTCTGCATTCGCTTCTCGGCCCTCGATCGGCTATAACCGCACTATGTAAGTTTGCCAGATCGGGTAGCGGATCTGTAGTTTGATGGAATGAGACATAAGAAACTACAAATTTGACTTGCATGATGTCGCAATACATCGTAATTTCATAAAATCATGCAACATATTACAGTCAGTAAGGGGACATAGATAGTAATAATATATAATTTTATTTTTTTCCATTTTAACACATGGAGTGACCTACCTCACTCCTTAGGTGCACACACTGTTAGAAGATACAGAATGACCTAGAAAGAGTGACCCTCCTGATAAACAGGGTGTCATTTCAAAACACACTACTCCAAAAAGTGAACTTGAAGACAAATGGAGGAAGAGAAAAAAGAGTGGAAGCTGGTTCAGATGTGTTTCATTGAATAGTAGTTGATGATAACACATAAAGTCATTTAAGTGATGCAGTGTGAAAAGTTTGTATCTTTTAGCAAGAGAAGAACAAAAGCTCATCAACCACTTGCCAAATTAACATCTTATTTTTTTATTTTTAATAGAATAAAGCAGTTTTCAACACTAAATGTGTGTGTGAATATGTCTGTGTGTTTTTAATATTATATTACATAAATAAATGCATGCACACACACACAGCAGGAGTAAGTGAGTAACAGAGAGAAAACTGGGCCGAGACACGGCTGTCCAACACTATGGGATGACCGCTGCTCTCTTACAGCGCTCCTGCTCCTCACTCACTCTCTTCTCCTCCTCCAACTCATCGCTGTCCTCTTCAGAGGACGGGGACGATGAAGAGGAACTCTCAGAGTTGTCCGTCTGCTCTTCACTATCATCACTGTCATCATCATGCTCATCACCATCATCATCATCATCATCATCATCATCAGGGTTGTCGTCTTCTTCCTCACTGCTGCAACCTGTATCGTCCTGTCCCCTCTGCTCCTCTGCCTCTTGTGCTGGTGAGCATTTCAAAGATGTGAAACTAGCAAGAGATAAACTTGCTAATGAACTCAATCTGCCCCATACAAAACCATACAGTAACCGATGGTAACACTGGGGAGTGGCCAGCTATGGATGGCTTAGGCTCTGTAACTGGGACAATGTGGAACATAAAATCCTTTTAAAATATGACATGCTTGCCATTATCTTAGCTTTAAGTAAGTACTTCATTACACTTAATATTAATCCCCTGCTCTTAACTTTTTTTTCCTTTCAGTTTATATCACCTTTTTACATGTAAGACAAACGATGCCCTTAATCAACTTTTAATCTGCCCACAACTTATAACATTTAGAAAGCAATTATCAATTTGGCATGGTTAAAGACATTAATAGCCATGCAGCTGCCTGGCTCCGTAAAGAAGAGGATGATTAAAATATAAGAGAAGAGTGGAAGACACAATCTTCTAATTTTCTAATAAAAATGTAAATCACTCAATTTTAGGCCATAGGATACAGTTAGAGAAGCAGAATAAACCGATTCTGGGGCTATGGAAATGAAACAATAACAACTACATAGAGTTAAAAGAGGTTTTATTACAAAGCTGTGAATGATCATATCTACAGAGAGAGAGAGAGAGAGAGAGAGAGAGAGAGAGAGAGAGAGAGAGAGAGAGAGAGAGAGAGAGAGACCATGAGTATGATTTGTCCTTCTGACTTACCGATCAGTAATCTCTCTTCAATAAGTGGCATGAACACTTTTGCCTCTGGGTTTTCTGGCTCATAAATGAGAACTGTGAAAAGAAGGGAAAGAAAGAAAAAAAGAAAGATGGAAAAGGGATAAATTTGATGACCAACAGTAGTTGAGTCAGGCAGACAACCTGAGATACAAGACGCCTTGTGCTCCAGACTGCAGTCGAAAGGAAATCTTTCTATCTATGGACAAATTTAAGACATGCTTCTGTGCAGAGCTATTATAACTAGGTAAATGATCAACAATTAAAATTATATTACCACAGCAGCTCAGTTCAACTCAGCCATGGTGAGAGTATCAATCATTAGAGGAGAGAAAGCAGCCTCGTCACCGCATGAGGAATTTTTATCGTTTCATTTTAAAGAATTAGTCATTATCTTTGCCACCAGTACAGCCAACCATTTAATGGGTAGATTTGTGGGCTGTGAGCACTTATAGCTGTTACTGAGATCTCCCAGCAGACAGTAAGTGTGTGTGTGTGTGTGTGTGTGTGTGTGTGTCTGTGTGTGTCAAACAGTGTGTGTGTGTGTGTGTGTAGACAGAGGGATTATACAATTGACATCAACTTCAGTCTATTAAAAACAGAATATTTTGTAGCCATTGATCACTGTGTAGAGCAAACACAGTTAGGGGTGTGACATTTCCAGTGACTTTAGTCCACTTACTCATCTGACAGAGCTTCTGAGATAGCGGGTAGTCCTTCTCCATCACCGCTTTCAAGAACTGGAGGGAGAAATCCAAACATGTAGATGTACAAAATTATTTTTTTCCATCATGAAGAAGTGGTTGACTGACGTTGGATTACACTTCCCACTGGATGACATATCCAGCTTTAACTTTAGAGTATTTAATATTTTTGTTTACCTGACAGGAGCTTATACGTAAGCCTGTCTCACATATACTGTATGTCCAAACACAACCACATATACAAGCATGTGTGTATTAACACATATACATGGGTGCACACACACACACACACACACACACACACACACACACACACACACACACACACACACACACACACACACACACACACAAACACACCATGCTAAATTGCCACATGAAGCAAAACATTTTCTCTCAAAAACTGCTTGATTGCCTTAAATGTTCTTTAAGTGAGTGTGGAAGGGAAACCTGAGGTGCATTCAAATTCGGCAAACATTGGCGAAAGTTTTTTTTTTCTGAACAGTTAAATTTGAGTGATTTGATGTGAATTCCATTTGTAACAGTAATTGCATTGTTACCTTCGTCAAGCTCACGCCCAGCTCCACTGTATGTTTGCGAAGAACTACCTCCTCAGACTGACGACTGAAGAACTACCTCCTCAGACTGAAGACTGAAGAACTACCTCTTCAGACTGACCACTAAAGAACTACCTCCTCAGACTGAAGACTGAAGAACTACCTCCTCAGACTGACCACTGAAGAACTACCTCCTCAGACTGACCACTGAAGAACTACCTCCTCAGACTGACGACTGAAGAACTACCTCCTCAGACTGAGTGTTTGCAAACGTTCGCCTATGTTTGCGAATTTGAACGCACCTCAGGTGAGTCTCATCCTGTTGTGAGATAAGTTACCTCAGCCAGAAGCTCTAAAGGAGCAGTGTGCACAGGCCCCTCACTGTACTCCACTTCCTCCTCCTCCTCCTCCTCACTGGGCCTTTGGTCCCGCTGAAGTTGAGCCTGGATGTCGGAAGTGCCGCTACTATGATCGCACTCCCCACGCGTAGTGCGTGAGGCTGAGGGGGCATTCACCTGCTCTTTGTGCTGTTCTGTCACCACCATCGCCGGCCGTGGCGCAGCACTCGCCTGTCTCAATACATCGGCCTGACATGCTGACCCAGCTGAAAATGTTCCAACAAATATGGACCTCTGTAAATGCATGCTTCACCGTACAGACAAATCTTAGCAGGTGGGATGGGAAGGAACACTCATGGTTATGGACTTCTCATTGTGACTCAGAAAATGTGTCAATTATTTTGTCTCCTCTGACATTCTGTGGCATTGTTTTTCTGTTTATGCCATGTAATTAACAGACATTTTATAAGGAGCTGTGACAAGAAATAAAGTGTGTGCTTGGTGACCTGTAGCACAGAGTCGTTCACTTACTGGAAGCTGGAGGCTGAAACTGAGCATCAGAGCCCGGCTGTTTAACTGTTCTACACCCACTCTCTGTCTCATCTTTATGGGGCAGGGCTGGGGATATTGCATGCTCTCCAGTACTGGAATGGTTCAGTGGAATAGGAGGAAAAATAATTTATTGGTGACCCTTTTTTACAGTTTTTCACTGCTATGCCTCATTGAGCAGCAAACTGAACGAGACCGAGAGGAAAAGGGATGTAAAGTTATGAAGTCTCTGAAATCTCACACAAGTGATTCAAAACGATAATAGCAGACTTGACCTGAATTATGCTTCTCCTTGCAAATGTAGCCCTATATTTACAGATGTGAAGAAAATTAAGGTTTAGAAATGTAACAAAACAAAAAAGATAGGTCTCCTGTTTTACGTTTACAACAACTCAATTTTTCCTTTTGCACATGGCAAACTACAAAAGTTTTAGGTTGCTAAATCTACAATAATGATCAATCAGATTTCTTTTTGCCTTTCTTACCCATGCAACTTTGCTTTTGGAGATCTGGTTGTTTTGGTGACTTTCTGGTCTTTTCCAGTTGCATTAAGAACAGTCCTTGCCACTGCCCTGAGCAGGAGACAGACTCATTGTTGTGAAAACCATGGCATCTGACAGGCCTGCCGCCTACTACAGCCAACATCTAAAAAAATATTTAGGCCTTGTGTCCGTTTTTAACTGACAAAATAAAGTTTGTTTAAAGTCAAGATGACAAAAAGCACTATTGTACCACGAATGAATTTACGTTTTATCCCATGTGCTTCGTTTGAGAACCAGATAAGGTAGCAGCCTTCAATAGGTTAAATTCTGTGGACATAAGGCTACACCTACCGTGATTTACTGTGGATGGACTCATTAGGCGCGGGCTCTGTGGAGCAAGGCAAACATATGCAGTCAATTTCCGTCGGGGCTGCAATTATTGCAAGGTGATTTGTGCGATCCAAAAGGTCAGAGCCACACAGATTTAGTAAGTTTGCATTGAATGTATTAGCTTACCTCCTCCAGCATTTACTGTGTTTAACTGTGTGGCGAGCGAGCCCTGAAAAATAAACGCACATGCGCACAAAGATACACAGGCAGAGATTGACACAGACCAGACAGAAAGACAGACAGACACACAAATACTAGATAAATAGCCTAGCATAAGAGTGCATATCAGCTTACACTTAGTATAATTCGACGTCAGTGGGCTAAGAAATTAATTTTGTGAAAGGCCATTTCCCAAAAATACATAGCCTACCTTTGATTCAGAGCGACCATTTGTGGACGTCCCGATACATTGTATCGTTGGTCTGGTTGAGGCAAACAAAAGATAGGCTACATCAGGTCTAGGCTACTCAATATGTCATTCGACACGCACAAATAGTCTTGCAGAGATATGTGTAGTAGTAGACTACTAGGCTACTTGTCGCCAAATAAAGGATTTTACGCATAACGTTAGTTATCGCTGCTAGTTCAAGTCCTGCGGCGACAGAAACGGGCGAGCCAAAACGTTGACGTTACCCACCTGCTCATCTAGCCTACTCGGCGAAGTTGCGATCAGTGAATCAAACAAATTACCAGTAGATGTATACCAGCAAATAGCTAACTTAGTAGTTCGTTAGTTATGTCACTGCAGGTCCGTCGGCACGACAAAAGTTGGACACACACAAGATGCATCAAACTATCAACAAGCAGCCAGCTACGCAGCGGTGGATGGAGAGAGACAAACAAACTTTCGTTCCCATAGCAACTGGTAAACACGCGCATTGCCTGTTAAGGACTGCTGCTGACTGCAGTAGCATTATTAAACTGCAAACTAAACCATCCCTTCTGTTTTATGTCAAAAGATTAAAGTTAGTGGAAACAAAATAGTTTTGCAAATTGAGTTTAAAGAAATAAAAATATTGTCTATTTAGACAGTGTTGTTAGACAGCAAGATAGGCAACACTCAGATTATTAGCCTAAGTCTGTTACCATTTTCTTTGGAAAGTAGGCCTAGGCTATTTATCTAGATTCTATTGGTCCTAGCTAGATTTGATACGTTCTGTTCATAAAACATGAATAACACCAACATACGCACAGTAACAAATCATCATGGCAGTCAAAGTAGGCTAGGCTAGGCCTACCTAAATCAACATTTGACATTCAGCCTAGACCTGTGGCTGTCACGAGAAGAAATGTGCAGTTTGACTACAGTTGTGCGAATGTGACTTTATTGTTTTTAATTCATTCGGTTTCGAGTATTCGGGCTACTTCATTTCATAAAACTTAATTTGTATTCAACATGCATTAACCACCCCAGAAAGAACTAAAGGATACATAGACTTTTGTTCAACAAAAGCTTTCAAATATGTCTATTTACAAACTGATGTGTGTCAAGTGTCAGTTAGGCAGCCATTGTTTGTTGGCTGTCAGATTTTGAT
The DNA here is from genome assembly GCF_017589495.1 of Alosa alosa. Taxonomy (NCBI): domain Eukaryota; kingdom Metazoa; phylum Chordata; class Actinopteri; order Clupeiformes; family Clupeidae; genus Alosa; species Alosa alosa. The sequence goes on along the minus strand of NC_063211.1, from coordinate 24,598,862 downwards.
TTGTAGGCTACCCAACAGCGCACTGTGAAAATTGTAAAAAGTTAGAAATAGCCAAAAGTTCCATTTCTTTTTTTTCCATCCAGGTTAATGGCACAATTGTCATATCTTATTTTCCCGGGATACTAAATCCATTTAGTAGGCTATAAAGTTGATTCAGTAGTTTCTTGTGTCCTCCCTTTTCACTTGACCGAAGATTCGGTGTGGCACTCTGCCCTTCTTGCCCTGGTGCGTCTTCACGTGCTTGGCCAGGTGGTCGCTGCGCATGAAGCGCTTGCAACAGTCCGGACAGGCGAAAGCTTCTCACCCGTGTGTGTGCGCAGGTGTCTCTGCAACTCGTCGGAGCGCGTGAAACTCTTCCCGCAAAACAGCCAGTTGCACACGAACGGCCGCTCACCTGAGTGCCAACGTAAGTGCGCTTTGAGATGCGAAGTTTTGCCGTAAACCTTTCCACAGCCCGGAATGTGGCAGATGTGTTGCTTTTTCTTTCCGGGCTCTTCTGTGGAAGGGCTGGAGTTCTGGCAGTTGGGACACCTGCACCTACGACATCTGCGCGCGCCACTAAGTGACGATTTCGAATGGAACAGAGCCGCAATCTGTGTCTGATAGTGCGCAAACTCTGTATGTCCCAAAACCAAACCTCTCTGCAATGGGAACCGGTGCGCGGTGAGAGACGTGGAATGACTGACGTGGGTCCCCTGCTGTAAACTCCACCATGGAATATCCTCCCTGATGCCCTGCGGTAGATGTCTGGATTGCTGGCTATGAACCAGACCATGTCCATGTCCTGGAACAAAACTTGACATCGAGGCTGCTATGGACGCTGTCGTAGCTGTGTAAGTTACAGTCGGGACATATGTGGGCGTGCAACTCGCCTGCAGTGATTGCACAGAACAAGGCAGCATCTTGACCGGTGGAAAATCATACGGATATCCCGGATCAGCTGGTGGGGTGAGAGGAAGAGGAAGTTCGTGATGTGCAGAAAAGGACGAGTGGATATTTGTGGAGAGGGGGGCTTTTGGAGAAAGTCCCAAAGTGGAATTATTCGTGAAAGCACCCTGCGCAACGCCATCGTTACTCCACGGATGGAAGAGTCTTGACGGAGAACTCAAAGTCGTGTCATAGGAATACTGGACTTGGAGAGGCTCCCCGGGGCTGGAACTCTGATGATGCCCAATACGGTTACAGGTGGCAGCCAGAAGAGCAAGAGGTGAATGCCTGGTGGTTTCCGGTGAGGAGTTTGGCGTCCGATCCTGAAAGGATAACATCATTCTTTTCAGACATTGAGTTCCCGGGGAAGTTGCATGAACGTTTTACTTCCACTTTCAGAATAATTCTGCTCTTCAAATGTTGAACAGCGCTCTCCAGATAAAGTAGAAACTTGTCTCACGTTTAGTTTAAATTCTACTCCTACTTCTAGTCTATACTAGGCTCAGAATATGCTGAAAAGTAGGTAGGCTACGTACCATGTGACAAAAGCCATTTGGTTATCATAATTCAAATATAGCCTACCAATATCACAAAACTCAACAAACCTGAAGAAAAGCTTGAAGTGTATCATTCCGCATGACATCAACTGCTCCCATGGCCACCTGTGTTTTTATTCTGTTACAAAATCCTTGAAATATACACCCATTTATATATTCTTCAACCAAAAATAACAAACTGTCCAATGATCACAGAGTGACTCTGTTCTAATGTTCTAACTCACAAGATACCCCGGACCAACTGGAGAGGGTGGAATCGCTTCTTAGAATGTCATAAAGACTTTGGTGGGCCGCCAGCCAGTAAGAAATAAGATTTATTACTTTGAAGTTTGCCGCTGCCCAATCATCAGAGAATAGCAGCTCTTTTGTAAGGGGAGCGCAGCTCCTTTGAATCCACAAAGCTCCCACGGAGTGTTTGTTGTTCTGGATAAAAGGACTGATTATAAAGGGGGTGGTATGGGGTGGAGATAAAGGCGGGACAATTAATGAATTAATCTCTATGAGCGAAATGTATGTACACAAATAATTGGATTTTCTTGATCAAAGACACCGGAGGCGACGGGAGCTTTCGGAAACGGCGCGTGCCCTTTCACTGTATGAGATTAGGATCCCCAGTTCACGGTGTAACGCCCTGTTCGCCTGTGTAATCGTCGGCTGTGTCCGTGAACAACTTCATCACAGAACACATCACAGGGGGAATGACAAACGGCTGTAGAACAAAACAACCTGCATTGAGTTACCTGTCATTGAGGCCTACATACTCCCTGACTGTGAAGTTGCCTAGGAGGGTATGCTATTCTACACGAATCTTCAAATGACTGCAACAGAAATTTATTCTCGTTTAGAGGTCCTAAATCGCAGATAGACTATTTATGCAATTGTGCCATGCAAATGGACATGATTTTCTCTCGAATGCTCAAACTGTAGCAGCACGAATGGGAAAGCTAAATCTTTAATGATGCCTTTGATCTGAGGACTGTTTACTTGATCCCCTTTCAGTCGCCTTTGGAGACATGACATTCCAAAGGCAAACAGTACAAGTCACTTTTTTTGTTGAAAAGATAACAAGTTGAAAAGATTCAGCAAATTCTGCAATGTGTAGGGCACTTTCTTTTAGGTGCAGTAGCAGTGCATTGGCCAAGTCTAGTTTGACTTCAGCAAAGATCCTTATCTTGTTATGCATTAGGGAAAGCCACCTGTCATTGACACAGGAGTCCGTGTGTTCTGGATAAGATCATTTGCTTTGAAGGGATTATTTTGCTGAAAACCTCCCACCAGTGAAGTTCAGCCAATGACCCGACTCAATGAAGGCACTTTACAAAACGTAATGCTTACACTGAAGAACTAGAATAATTGATAATGCTTTGGGGGACTTTTAGAGAAAGAGAGAGAGAGAGAGAGAGAGAGAGAGAGAGAACAGTGAGGCAACTAGAAGGCTAGCACAGGCTTCCAAAAGCGTCTCATATTAGAGCAACATCTGTGGATTTCCTGTGGCCGACAACAAAGCTGGGCTCTGTTCACTTCTGAGTTGTGCTTTGAAGTCGTGCTCCAGCAGAATGCTGCCATTGTTCATCCTGCACAACACGTGGGTTCTCCAGACTTTGCTCTCTGTAATTTAAAAAGATTTCCAAGGTAACCCGACACTTCTCGCTCTTCTATTTTTCCCCTCTGCTAACCTTTGAGGAAGAGTGAGAGTTCCTCTTCAAAAGCCAAAAAGCGCCGTAGCCCAGGGTCACACGCTCAGACTAAATCGTTTTGAATTTAGCGCCGTCTCTGAACTCTGTGTGCGGTGCGACACTGCCCCCAGGCCCTACATGAACAACCCCTTTCAAACATCTGAGGGCCCACAGGTCCAACACACACACACACACACACACACACACACACACACACACACACACACACACACACACCTCTTAGTTGTATTGTCTGAAACACTCTGTGGCTGTACTAACATGGCCCTCAGACCTGCAGCAGCATGGGCAGCGTGGTGTTTCAGGTGGTCGGTTGCACTGACTGTGTGACTAGATTGAAACAAAAGCCAGTGCTCTTAATGAGACAATGAGACAAGAACAAAGATGCTGTCGAATGCAGGAACAAAGATGCTGTCGAAGCCAGTAAGTGTTTTCCGGACAGGATGTAGTAGGCCGATGTGGCAAGCAAGAAAGAGAACGGAAATGGACACACACACACACACACACACTTTTCTGCTATAACTTTCCCTCAAAGTCTAGTTTAACCCGAGTATGCAGGCACCTGTTCTGTGTGCAGATGACCATGGACCGGGTCAGAGTGGCCAGTCCTCAGAAGGGGTTCCATTCAGACACTGTCTTTGAAGCCCTCGGCCAACCAACCCAGCCAGCTAAAACAATGGCGTGGAGATGGAGCCTGTGTTTGTGAAGCTAAAGCCCCTTCAAAGCCAGAGGATGTTTAAAGAGCACGTGACTCAGATGTGTTTAGAACAATGGATTTTTTTTTGGTGTGATCACGAAAAATATGCTATGCACTCAGAAGAGATAGCTGATTTTTGTGGCAAGAGGCATGGTTTTTATTGATGTCAGAAATAGCATGGAAGTTTTGTATGAACGAAACAGTTGGTTGCTTACTGCATGTTACTCCTTGTCTGTTTGTCTGTGGGGTGACTCAGGTTACCTTGGTCAGGTCAGTCAACCCCACTCCCTGCTTCCTTCAGAAAATGAACATGCAAATGTTACCTAGAATTAAGTTTAATAAAGAGAAAAACATCCCCAGACAATGAAATTCAATTAAAATGGGCCCAATCGGTTTCAAAGGCGGCGGACTGAAGCCACGGAGGAGGAGAACCAGGGACAACCAACCTCTGGAGATGGAGTCTTAGAGGAAAGTCCTGGGTATCGCTTATTACTGGCCCGCATTACTGTGGCCAGCCCTCTCTTTTGCATGGACGTTCTCGTTTGCACGGAGAGAAAATAAAGGGCGAGCTGATTGGGGCCAGGGGCATCGGGGGAGAGGGGCTCCAGCTAATGGATTCAGAACACTTTAAAGAGACACTCCAGGGTGCAGTGGCGGCCTATTTTACATTGGACTGTTCTTCAGAGGAGAGAAAAGGAACTCAGAGCCACGCAGTGTCTCTCTCGCAGACTCATAGTATAAACACACACACACACACACACACACAACTGAACTGTAATATGGCAAGAAACCTTTAATTATTGCTAGAAGAACTAATGGGGAACAGGATCTTACACACACACACACACACACACACAGACTTTCACACCGACTCACAAGCACTTGATCACAGAGGCATTGTAGCAATTATCCTGAGAAAAGCCCTCCTTTGCCATGAGGGATATTAACACATGTTACCTTATCTGTGGGGACTGCGCTCTTCTGATCTCTGAGTGGATGTCTGTCATTAGTCGCAGTGACATATGCCGTGTCCTTCATTAAAGCTCAGCACACACAGACATCCACAGGCAATTACGGACAGCAACTGAAGTTACAGTGCTCCCCTTTTTGCTGTGTGTGTGTGTGTCTGTGTGCAAAGGAGGGATTGATCACACTTTCTTTCTATCTTTTCTCAAAGATCAAAATCGAAATGGAAAGGATTGGTCTCACAGGAAACTATGCATATCACTCATTTCAAATGTGAATTGGTGTGCACTTGAATTCAGCCTCCCAACCCACACACAAAACACCATGACACTGATGAAAGAAACACCTGTGTTGCCATCTGCTACAGCCTCAGTTCACAGGATTTCCTCCTCTGAACTGTGAAGAGGACAACGTGGGTCCACAACCACAAACCACTGGAACGGGCAGGTAGGAATGAGCAGGCGGGCACAAGCAGGGCAGACTCAGGTGAAGACGGGGCAGACTGGGACAGTAACGGGAACGGTGACTGGAATTGTGACTTAGAATAATAATGGGCATGGGGACGGGACTGGGAACAGAGACACAGACGGGGACAAAGACTGGCATGGTGACGTGGACAGAGACGGGGACAGACTGGGAAGGACATTCACAAACGGGTCGACAGACACTCAAGAACAGGGGTAGACAGAGACAGAGGTTGAGGGGGCCGGACAGAAAGAGGTTGGCGGGGCCGACTCGAGCGTCAGGGCCGCAGGCATGGCCACCAGGGTGGCACAAAGTCTCTTAATCCCTGCAGGATCCTGACATTATTTTTGTTTGACCCAGACCCAAGGAATAGACTTGACATTTTAGAACAAGACAACAACCCTTAGGCATAGTAAACCTTTTACCATTTCTCACCTCACATCACCAGCACATTTGATTTGCCCTCACAGAGACCACAGAGCTTTATTGGCCTACACAACTCCTTGACATCCACATAACCTTGCTAAACAAACTAAGTGAGATCAATCATGACAGAATGAGGAGTGACCTCCCAATCTGCTCAAGTCTCCTCCGACGTCAGCAATGGGACCAAAGTCTGGAACCATGTTTTATATGAGCAAACAACACAGAGTGTGCAGTTTGACAGTTACACGGTTATTTGCCCATGCAAAGTATTGTTAGAGAGGAGGAAGAGGAATATAAAACCACCCAGCTATCACACATGTATGGTCGCCAAAAGTTTTGGAGGCGCGCAAAATGATTTGCAGTCTGGATTAGACATTTTTCTAAAGGTTTTTAGTCAAAGGCTGCCATTGACATAATGCCTTTGGTGTTTACACAGCCTACCTATGAGAGAAGACATTTTCTGCATTTGCTTACAATGCCAGTCTTCGAAACCAAATTCCACCAATTAGAGAGAAGGGGGTCGCGAGACTTGGCCCATGTTTTTTGGGGGGTCGCCAGACAAAAAGTTTAAGAACCACTGGTGTAAAGGTCAAGGATCAGGACTTCCAACAGAACCCCAAAAGGTTATGAGTTGATCCCCAACATTGTGCCCCTAAATGAGGCACTTAAACCCAAGTTGCTCCTGAGAGGCTGTCCCTGTAGTTACTTCACTGCCAAGTCATCCTGGATCAGAGCATCTGCTAAATGACAAATAATGTGATGTAAAATAATGTAAACATTATGAGGGCTGAAGGAAAATCAGGAGAATGTATCTCAGCTAAAGCTTTCATATCCTGCCAGGAAACAGCTTCTCTGTCAGACAATTATGCCTTGTCGCAATTACTTTATTTATTCATGCAACACTGCAGCCAGTCTGTTTGTTGTCAATCACTAAAAGGAGGATGTGTCTTTCATGTTCTCTTATCTTTCTTCTTGTCTTGACCTTCTCAAAATGCAGTCTGTGAGAGAAAAGAAGACGTGTTTGGCATAAATTCAGAAACTTAGTGTGTATGTATGTAGCCTACTAATATGTTCATATCTGCAGATGAATGTTTATTTATTTGTGTGTGGATGTGAGTGTGCATTTATGTAAAATAAATAAACATTTTACAGTAATCGGTCCAAATAATATCTTTTAGTTCATTTTATGTAGTTACATATTAATCAACACTTATGTACCCATATGTAGCAGATTTGAGGGTATAGGCATGACTGTGGAATGGTTGCAGATGATGGCTAAAGGATTGACACACTGGAAGCATTAGCCAGGTGTGATGAGAAGAAGTCTGGAAGAATGTGTGGGGTAGTTACAATGTTGGAATGGTCAAATGGTAGGCCTCAGTTAGCATTCATTTTTTAAATTCATACCCACACACACAGACCTTTGGGGGGGGGGGGGGGTTCTCCTAATTCCCTAAACAAGCTAGTTCTTCATATAAACACACACACACACAAAGTGGTTCATATTGATTTTGTGTCAAACCTGTGTGAGCGTGTGTGTATTTGTGTGTGTTTATACACGTGGGTGTGCAGATGCTGATGGTATCAGGAGCCTCCGCATGGTCCCCCCCACCCTCCCCTTTCTTCTGATCAAAGGGGCGCGTAAGGGCCGACTGAGTGAACATGGCGCTCGCCTTTCATAAACCGCATCAATTATTCAACATGAGGCCAGACGCCGCTGTGTGAACGCCACTGATAAGGAGCGGAGGGCTCCAGACAACAGACGGGTAGAGAGATCAGAGACCCACCACCACCGGCCTGACCTGAGCTGCTGGGAGCGTAGGTGGGCATAGACTGGGCTGTTTACACACGTACACACACACACACTCACACACACACACACACACACACACACTCACGCACGCATGAACACTCTCATGCACACACACACATTCTTACGCACGCACACACACACACGCTCACGCTCACACACACACACACACACACACACACACACTCTCATACACACTCATGCACACACACGCGCGCGCGAACACGCACAGGCACAAACCACATGTGTTGATGAGCAATTAAAGAAACCAGAAGACATAATAAATGAGACCACCAACAACGTAGTCTGAAGCCATGAAGGTGATATGCTTGATGATATGATTGTGTCCAGTTTCACAGTATTCCCCAATTTTCCAAAGTCCAAGTCAGTCCAAGTCCAAGTCCAAGGGACTCACAGTCCAAGTCCCTCCTTAGCGGTCAATTCATCCTTCATGGACAAGTGAGTCGTCAGAGCCTTTGAGTTTCAAAACATAAAAAACAAATCACAAAAATAGACTCTTAACCACGTCACCCCGAGAGTGCGCAGAGAAACGTAGATGCCAAATCAGACGAAGAATGAAATGTTAAAGAGCAACGCCGAATAAAAGGTCTCAGAAACACACTGGTGTGAGAAAACACTATTTCAGCAAAAATTACACTATTATTATTAATTACACATTACTCGAGAGCCAATCACTGTGAGGAGAGACAGAGAGTCATGGGGCTGGTGAGATCCATCTTTACATGAAACACAATGAAAGCAAATTTCTGTTGAAGCCTGCACGGAAGACAAGAGAGGGTGCTTTAGGAATGTTCGTGTGTGTTTTCGTGTGTGTGTGTGTGTGTGTGTGTGTGTGTGTGTGTGTGTGTGGGAGTAGTGAGTGGGTTTGGGGTATAGGGACCAGCGAACTACAGACGGGGGGGAAGGGGTGGGCTGGCTGACTGCTAATGATGTTCCAAACCTGGCTGGAGAAAATCTCCAATTCCCAGAGAAAGTACTTCAAAGTGCCTGTATCAGCCTTAATTATACAGTGTGGCCTTGAAGGAACGCTGAAGTGGATCCTTTGCCTGGTCTACCTACATCTAGGTGAGCTTTGACTCATGCTGTAGACTTTATTCTTAATTGCACAGCACAAGTGCAAGAAAACTGTAAACAGAAACTGAACTTGCCTGATAGGGTGTCCTTGACTGAGTTGATAATGTGTTAGTTAATGCTAATGATCACAGGGGGGTATGTTGTTCTACAAAGATTTGATTTGATCTACTTTGTTTTTGCTCCTCTCACATCTTTTTTTGTAATGCTGATGAGATACATCACCCTATGGAGAAACAAAATTTTTTTTATTCAAGTTGTCTTTGAAATGTGAAGTGCAATTACTGGAATATAGAAATGCAGCACATATGTATAAGCTTTCTCTCTCTCTCACACACACACACACACACACACACACACCATGAATGGGGGTCTAGGAGAAGAGAGGGTGCCACATATTCCTTAAGTTCTGACCCGTTAACTAACCATAAGAAATGGCAGAGATTAAGAGCACAAGAACAAACTGATGAGTGTTTCCTGAGGGCACTATACATATATATATATATATATATATGTCATTAACAGAACAGTAGAACAGTAAACAGAGATAACAGATCAATATCTGTCAGTTAGAACCAGCTTGGGAGGGCCCTTGATTACTCCAAATGTGGTTGTGCAGCAATATCAACGCCGAGCCTCCAAACATTTGATGATTATCACCAGTGAATGAACCCGTAACTACAGTGATGCACTCAAGCTGCACTCTAACTTACATGAAGTTTATGCAGTTTCTCCAGAGAGAGTTTTCATTAGTCTGGTTTTCAAGTTTCTTTTTCTCCTCAGGGTACATTACCAATGACCTGTAAGTTCAGCAGAGACGTCTGTGTGAGCAAGTTGCTTAAAATACTCTTTGATAGTGTTCAAAAACGGAGTGTTTGATGTCTGCTGGGCATTCAAGCCTTGCCTGAAGCACACAGCTACACACACACACACACACACACACACACACACACACACACACACACACACACACACACACACACACACACACACACACACACACACACTCTTCGGGTTCTCATGGTCCCTGTTTAAGGCAGATACAGAGATGATAAATAGAACTGCTGAGCACACGAGGATGAGAGAGAATAAACGGCTGGCAGGTATTTTACATAGACAGACAGGTGAGCCCGGGAGTGTGGAAGCTCAGTGGTGGTGGCGGCGGATCTCGGCAGCGGTGGCGTTCCATACCTGGATGAGCGTTAGCCGAACAGCAGATTACCTAGGCACAAATCTGACACCGCGCACCGATAAGCACTTTTGCCGCTGGATCCTGTTAACGGCAGTACCAGACAGTAAGAGGATTGCGACGACTGACAAAGACTGTGTTTCCCCTTGTATTCGTGCGACGCTAAGCTCCCATACACCTGTCCGGCTCCAGATGTGGTGCGACGCATGATGCGGATTGGGATGTGGGTACATAGCAGGATTTTTTTTTTTAATTCCGCTTTTCATACACACGTTTTTAAAGTCGCAAAAGCGCCACAAAACTGATAGCCTACACAGTCTGTGTGCAAGCAAGCACTTTGAGAATGCTAATCCTGCTTTTCTCACGCATGTACAAAAACACTTCATGACACTTCCATATCGTCTCTCAGGGTCGTCTGCTCCATATGGCTGCTGTAAGGAGAGCTTGATCAATGATTACTGTGGAAACAGGGTGCACTTTACAAAGTGGCTTTTTCACTTTCATACAAACACACACACACACACACACACACACACACACACACACACACACACACACACACACACACACACACACACACACACACAGCAATATCCTATAACTTTACAGTAATCCTATACCTGCAAACAAGCCAAATGCCTAACTACAAATGCACTCCAATGCTACTGAGTGGTCATCCACTGCTCTCTTTCTCTCTTTCTCTCACTCTTTCTCTCTCTCTCTCTCTGTCTCTCTCTATCTCTCTCTCTCTGTGTCCCATCTCCTCTCTGTAATCCACACTTTGGCACTTCAGTTGGTGGCCACAAGAAACAAACAGAGACACAGAGACAAACAGACAGACAGACCCCCACACACACACACACAAACTAACACGCCTCCATGCACCCGTTCTCATCTTACACTTTTATCAGCGACTGGCTGAAACACAAGCCACTCATTCCCTCTCTCATAGTTATTAGAGGAGCGTCCTCCTCCTCCTCCTCCTCCTCCTCCTCCTCCCTCTCCCACCTTTGCCTCGTTGCCTCTGTTGCTCCCTCCCTCTTGTTTTCATCCAAATGGCCTGGGGTTAATGGCCACGATAAACCCCCCTCACCCCCCACCACTTCAAACTGTATTAATGGGATTGATTGCCTCAGGCAGCAACTAATCCAAACAAGTCCTCTTTATGGTGATCTAAGCAGGGCAGGGTTCTAACACAGAGACATCACAGCCTTTGATAGACCTCATAGGGAGGGGGACAACTGACAGTGTGTTTGTGTGTGTGTGTGTGTGTGTGTGTGTGTGTGTGTGTGTGTGTGTGTGTGATTAGATTGATATATGGATCATCAGACATGAACATAAACTGAAGGTCTCACCAGAGGACCTGCCAAACAAACAAGCATTGTCAACCAGTTAATCAATTACAATGGTAAACACAGGACTGTTGTCACATAGGCCAAGTCAAGTCAAAGAGCTTGGTCTCATTTCAAAGACTCTCAAGTGTCAAATCAAGTTTTCAAGTCTGTTGACAATCCAGAGTTTATGTTTATGTTAAATGTGGAAGAGAACCGTATTGGAAAGGGGATTTGAGGACAGTTTGTTGGAAATGTGTTTGATTTTTGACCCAACCATGGCATCCAGTGTGAGAGCCCATACTCCTCCTGCCCTCGGTCTATACCGGTCTTCTACTGAGCATCAGGCGAGCCAGGGATTACCAAGAACATTCAAGAACACAAAACATTTACAGACAGCAAGTGTCTCTACAATTTGCAGGACAACGGAGAGAGCTCACTTGTAACTCACGCACACAAGAAAAATGGCTGCAATAGCCTCAAAAACAAACACAACAGCGGTGGCAGCTCTTCCCTTTAAAAAAAAAAAAACCTCCTCTTTGATCTGTCTCTTCAGGAAATACTCTAAGAGTAATTTCATAAATACGCACGTCGCACGGCACAGATATAGAGGACGGAGCGATGCTTAGAGGCTGAGTTCTCCTTTGTGAGCCACACAAGTGTACAGTGTGTCCTAGTCTAAAGCCCTGAGGAGGGAGATGGGGAGAGGGGCAGGAGAGGGGAGTGCGGGGACGATAAGCCGCTCTACTGCTTCTCTCTCTGGGCAAGAGATGAAAGACTGAACAGGGGGATTTTAATAATAATGCAGAAAAAAAAATTCCACTGAAAAGTGGAGCCCAAAATGCAGTGGATGAAAAAGGGAGAAGGGGAACCTTCTCTGCTATTGCTAATGAAGTATTCATGTTGTGTGCGAGTGGTGTAGTGATTAAAACAAGACATGTTCTTTAGCGGGCACACGTGTGTACATACTTAGGCACGCCGGCGCACGTCCGTGGATGCCCACACACACACACACACACACACACACACACACACACACACACACGGACGCACACACACACACACACACACACACACACACGTTAAACAGAACAAAGTTTTAATCACACACACACCACACTCAAGTTATGATCATGTCACTTAATGACACAGACATGCATGCATGCATACTCACACACACACACACACACACACACACACACACACACACACACACACACACACACACACACACACACACACACACACACACACACACACACACACACACACACACACACACACACACACACACACACACACACACACACACACACACACACACACACACACACACTCACTCACTCACACACATGCACACGCACATGCACACACACACACATGCACACACACAGACTCTTCTCCATGTAATGTGCAAAATCCATGAACTCCCTCTCCAGCTCTTGCTTTTGGTGACACAAGCCCTTAGAGCATGTGTGTGTCTGAGAGAGCAGCGGAGAGCTCTCCCCTGGGCCCAGCTGGACGAGGAAAGTGAGAGTGGGGATTAGACAGGGAGAGGGCTTGATTCAAGACTCATTAAGGAGCACGGCTTCCTGTGATCATAGGATGTTCCACAGAGTGGCAGGGACAAGGTCTCTCATGGCCACCAATTGAAGTCCAGAAGTCCGGATTATGGAGAGGAGATGGGACAGAGAGAGAGAGAGAGAGGGAGAGAGAGAGAGAGAGAGAGAGAGAGAGAGAGAGAGAGAGAGAGAGAGAGAGAGAGAGAGAGGAGCACTCATTAGAAAATCACAGGGAGGACACTCTTTTTGTGTGAGTGTGTGTGTAAGTGCATGGCAGATGAGGTTGGACCTTTGAATGTATGCCATGCTTGTGTACTTACACACATATGCATGCTTACATAGACACACACACATAAATGCTTTTATTTAGATCTGAAAGGCAAGCAAGGAAAACAAGTCCAAATAGTTTGGGAAGAGTCATTCACACACACACACACACACACACACACACACACACACACACACACACACATACACACTACTGTACATGTCAGATTTCAATGTCTCCTATGGGATCAACTGATCTTTACACACACACACCCAGGAAACCCCCAATAGAAATCTTTACAGCATCAATAGAACACCACACATTTTCTAAAACACTCTGACTTAGAGAAAAGAAAATAAAGAAATCCGCTATGCACTGTACATCAAACATGTGCACACATACTTTGTGTCAAAATGACTCTCTGTGATACAGACAAACCCCAAAATGAATGAACGTGTGCTCGAGAGAGAGAGAGAGAAGGCCCATCTTCAAAGTGAAGGACCACGTAGATCAGGGACCATGAGTAATTAGGGTTGACATGTTAAAGCTGCGTTTCCCCCGGATCTGGTATTAAGGACCAATATTAGCATTCTGACAGCACGGCAGGGCCCGCGAGTTCATCAAATTTAACGAGCCGCCGAACATGAAGTGATGAGCTTGCACTGTTGCAGCGAGTGCATACCTGACTGTGTCAATCCATCATCACAGAGCCGACGGGGATGCCAAGGCCGGCTGTAGGTTTGGGGCTCTGGAGGTACACACATAACGCTGGGAACAGACCTCCCCATTTTTTCAGTCACGTACGATAAGAATGAGATTGAGTAGCCCAAACCTACAGACGGAATCTGGTGCGATTGGTACTGTAGTTAGTTATGAGTATGGACATAATGATAAAGCTGTTGGCTGCTTAATGTCATAATTGCAAACATGGCAAACGCAGAATGAAGCGGTCAAGATAACATCAAACATGTTTGATCGAAATCTGGATAGAGCCAATTTTGGAAAGAATCACAATAGATTTAAATTTGTCACCCAAACACACAACGATTTTCTGCTGCGAATGAACAGCGCTGACTCCCTCAGATTTCCACACACCAACACACACACCAACACACACACACACACACACACACACACACACACACACACACACACACACACACACACACACACACACCAACACACTAACACACACACACACACACACTCACACTCACACTCACACTCACACACACACACACACACATCTGGTTGGGCCCCTGGGATCTCTCTCACCTGCATGTGTACGTCAGATAGAAAACGTTATTGGAGTTTTAATGCTCATAGCACTCCAAACAAACTTTACTCTCTAGTTAGTAAAGTAAAGAATTTTACATTTTGGCACATGAAATGTAACTGTAAAGAGTTTTTGTCACTGTGACTCATTTTCTTTTCCACTTCAAATAAATAACTACCAAATTATTTCAAATTAACTGGTAAGTCAGCAATGTAACATGAGAATAAGGCAGTTATATTTTAGCTTATGGTAAGCTTTGCGCAAACATTCTATCTATCAAACTAGATTGAATAGAAAACTATTTCTAAATGAAATAAGATTATTCATCAACAGAGAGATAATGATTTCTCTAAGTGACCCATTTAGAGAATCTGGGCTAAATAGGAATTGTACATGACTGTAAATGAGATGGATTTTTCAATCGCATATAAATAAAATATGTTGTACTGTTACATATTTCCTCATTAGAATTCTAGTTTCCTCTCTATCTCTTCCCTCTCCCCATTCTTAATCATTTCATTCACTGACTACATTATGGAAGAAAGTTCTGGAATAACAAATGGACCCACTTACAGATTTAAAAGTTGTTGTGATCTTCCAATAACCGCCAGTCACTTTGCATTAACACTTCTCCTCTTGATTGAGATCAGAAGGGGAGAAACTTCACAGAACTTTTACTCTCTTATGGTGAGAACTTTTATTATCTAACTCTCAGAAGATGTGATGCTCACACTTATCCCTTAAAATCTTCATCACAGGACTGAATGACTCTGTATAGACTCTACACACTGGTAGTAAACTAGGATCAGATAGATAGTCGAGTTCCAACCATGAAGCATTCCGTCCGTAAAGCGTCTGCTGCAACAACTATAATCAATGGAACTGGCTATACCAGACCAGATAGCAGATAGAACAAATTAGACTAGTCCGCTACAACTACTGCGTGCCAGGTGTAGTCTGGTTGTTACAGTGAAACATACTCATTCATAATTCTATTGGAGGGTGATGGCAGAGGGGGAAGTAGTGCATATTCTCTGTTTGTTGTCTTCATAAATACTACTCATTTAAAAGCTGGGGAGTCACATGTAGACTCGTTGGATTTATGGAAGAGCGGTGATTTTAAAGAATATTTTGTTGAACAGTCAATGTTTTTTGTTAAACCCTAACGCCCTCATCACACAACACCCCATTCACCCACACACACACACAATATGCACAGAGCAAGCCAATTGAACATTCATTCAGTATGGTACAATACTTGTCTTGTTGTACACATACACACACACTCACACACTCTCTCACACACACACACACACACACACACACACACACACACACACGTCTCCCTCTTTAGAGGTCACCTTGTGTCTTGGGATATGGGCTATTACAGATGGAGATGGACAGAATACAGATGAGTGGAGAGAGGGAAAAGAAAGAGAGACTAATCGAGACAGAGGGAGAACACTGTGTTTATGTATGTCTCCTTATGAAAGGTCTGTTCTGGATCGATGAACAATGGCTCAATGACTCTCTCTCTTTCTCTCTCCATCTTTAACTCTCTCTCCCTCTTTCTCTCTTCTCTCTCTCTCTCTCTCTCTCTCTCTCTCCCTCTCTCTCTCTCTCTCTTACCTCTTTCATCTTCTCCCTTCTTCCTTCCTGCCTGTAGAAAGCCACAGATTAAAAATGTAGCAGGTCAGAGCCGATTCCACAGAATGATCCACACTGTTATTTGAAGGGAGGGACGGTGTTTGATCAGGGCATCTGGCTGGAAATCTCCTCCGACTCCTTTTCTGGAATGGTTTGACAAGATACTTCATACTCACATTGTGTATGCTTGGCGTGCACGTATCCTTATACATGGCCAGCATTTATGTTTGCACGTGACGGTACAGCATGTATGTGTATGTTTGT
>NC_063211.1:24570191-24577691 GCF_017589495.1 Alosa alosa | reverse complement strand
CCTCAGAGCGTCTTCTCTCAATGGACTGCAGCAGCTCAGTGAAGATCCTGTCGCTGTGCTCCAACGCTTCCTGTGCAGAACGCTTATCGGGAGACAGAGAAGGGATCTAATGTGGCTATACTGTATATTGGGTCTTTTAGCTTAAAATGTTCAGTCCTTTTCTTGGCCAACACCGCGCTCTCCCGATTCTTCTCTTGTTTCTGACGAAGGCCATCAGGCCGAAACGTTTGTCAATTAACCCCTGTGCTAAAATGGATTAAAAGCAAGAAAAGATTTTTGGAGTGCGACCATTTGTTATTTTTTATTAGCTTAAAATGTTCAAGAAGAACGCCTATGCTCTGTATTACCCACTAAAATTAGCATGCTAGCCAGCTAGCTTTGTCAGTGCTTCAGATTGCACTCTCTTGATAACACACTGAACCTCAAGAGGGGCTTTATCAAATATGTGCAAGCCAATGGAACAGTGCTGTCATGTTGTATGTAATGATGTATTCAAGATAACTTTACACAAAGCCCCTTAAAGCTGGAGATTGTGATTTCACGCTTAGCTAAGGTTAGCTAAAAGTGTCCCACATGTTACAAATATGTGACATTAAAGGCACACTATGCAGGTTTTTTAGCTTAATATGCAAGTTTTTTAGCTTAATTTGCCTTCATTTAACAGTTTCAGAGTCATTGGAATGGTTATATTACTTTTTCGGGTTGAATGGTGGCCGCCTCGTTTTCTTCCCCTTTTAAGCCTGTGAGCGAAAAAAGACACCCTTGCAACTGTGGGCGGTGGGCCCGGCGGCCTCAGCGTCAGGAAGTATAACGAGTGTAACAAATTGCTTTACTGCATGCAAATACACATACACGCCAGGCACCGGCTAGAAAAAGGTAGCGATGGAGTTTCTCAGACATTCGTCATGACAGAGCCAGCGAAAAAGAAGCAAAAAACGAGAAAACAGTAAGGAAATTGCCAATACATAGTTTACCTTTAACACAGAGAAGGACTAAGTGTTGTGTAATGCTGTTTCGAAAGTAATTATGACTAATGACATTAAACTATGATTATTATGACACACACCGCTAGTTTTGATATTCAGTTTGTAATGTGATGAGTGAATAGTCTGCAAGCTATAGGCTCAGTGCACTAGCGTAGTGACAAACTCCCATTTTTGACTTGAAGTTGGCAACCCAGTTTCCTGTACCTGCACCTGCACCTGAAGATGAGTGCGTCAGTTGTACCAAAATGTGTGCCCAGGCTTACACCTGCCCTCTTTATTTTGTGCACATGGGCTGGCATTTTTAGGGAAAAAGGTGGAAGCTAAAATGGCTTTTATATCGACTTAAAGCAGAGCAGCAGTGCTCCTAAGAGAAATACATTGTATTTCTTAAGTTTTGGTACAACTAAACTCATCTCATCGCACTCATCTTCAGGTGCTTGTTGACAGCCATGTCAACAAACAGGAAACTGGTTTGCCAACCTCAAGTCAAGTCACTGTACAGAGCCTATTCCACTGGCAAAGATAGGTGTGGAGATAGATGCAGAGCTGTGAGCAGACTGTAAATATGATTCAATTTGATTTAAATTCAAAGTTAAGTTCAAAGTTCCCGCGAGCCATTTATCACAGCAACTAGCAACTAGTTGGAAAGCTCATGTGGGATGTGAGCTTAATGAGCAATGCAACAGAGAAGAATGGGTTTGATTTTGGACGCACTTTGCATCCATGGGGCCCACATAGCTTTCTTGTTATTTTTGTACACCACTTTGGACAAAGGTATCTGCCAAGAATCACAACCATATAACCACAACCAATTGTAAAAAAAGAAAATCAAAATGAGTGAGCTGGGCTGAATAGAATGAACATTCTAAACTCTTTGCTGTTCAGATTTATCACCGTGACAACTTTTAAACAAGAGTTATTTACAGAACTCTGAAGATTCAATTCCAAAATGTGCAAAGTAGAATCTTCAGTGAATTTCTAGAATCTGCTCAGTCTTATTAGTCAAGTCAAGTCAGATTTATTTTTTAAGCGCATTTAACATGCACATAGTGCAATCCAAAAGCGCTCCACAAACAAGACACATAACAACAAGACAAAAGATGCCGGATGGAGCGGCGTAGTCGCCAGCGTACCCATGACATCAAGACAAGACAATACATTTAAAAAATAACAAATACAAAAAATGCCGGAAGGAGCGGCGTAGTCGCCAGCGTACCCGTGACACCAAGACATACAAGACAGACAACAAAACAAATAAACAAATAAAAAAAAAAAAAATATATTTTAAAAAGGGGAAAAAGTGATGTTAAAATTAGTCCAATTTCCAAACCAGCTGAAAATGTCCAAGGGCAATGATGATCCGTGAAAACTGCGCACAGAGCTGTGTCTTCACAACCGATGCAATGCCAACAAAGTTCTTTAGCAACTGACCAACCCGGTGAATTCACTGGCAGTCTGGAGATAACGTTAACGTTAGAAGCTAGGCCTGCTAGACTGCAGTCTGGAGATGATGGAAGCACAGTCCAAAGTACTGAGCGATATTAGACACTTCAAAGCAACCAGGTGACAAAAATGAAGCTCAACGAACTTTTCAGCTGCTGCTTACCGGTCCGTAAGAAGAAGCACAAAAATGAGAGGGTTGACACCAGCAAGAAGAAGCAAAGAAAGGAGGCTAAGTGCCTCAAGAAGGAGATGGCAGACAGGAGGAGAAAGGAGGACCTTGAGATGGACATCTCCAAGGTGCAGAGTGTGGAGACTATGGTAATGTCTCTAGAGGGGATGGAGAGAGTGGAGGATGAAAATACAGTGATGGCTATCCACCATGCTGAGATCCACCATCCTGATCCAGAGTTCAGCAAAGAGGACTGCAGTAAGTATCACATTTTCAGATAGTTGAATAGCCTAAGAGTCTTGAAGAGTCAAAGAGTTGAAGAGTTCATCCTTTCATATCTCTCTACAGACCCGGAAAAGTCATCTGTTGACCACAGGAGACATCCACTGGACAAGGAGGAAGGTAGGAGCCCATCCCCACTGCATGTTGATGGAGATATTGATCAAGAGTTCAGCAAAGAGGACTGCAGTAAGGCCTATCACATTTTCAAATAGTTGAATAGAGTTGAAATGGATGCCTACATTTTAATGTTGTCAGACTTACTAATTTGTTATCATTTCATCTCTCTCCACAGCCCTGAACGAGTCATCTATTGACCACGGGACACCTCAGCTGGACGAGGGGGATGGTAGGAGCCCATCTCCGCTGAATGGTGGTGGAGATGGAGCGAGACCTGTGCCTCAGTTGAAACTGGACTGGCACAGACACCAGCCTACAGTCGGGAAGCCCACACCACACGCCGGTGCGTGGCGCACGCCTGAAACCCCTGAGGAGAGAGACATGATGGAGGAAGAGAGGATGAAAATCCTGCGTGGAGGGGCATTAATACCCAGAATGCAACCACACTGGCCACACTGACCGCTGAGGAAGAGAACCCTACACCACAGCCTGCGGAGAGAGACGAAGAGAAGAGGAAAATTCTGCACGGATTTGTCAAGAGAAGGGGTCTTACTACAGTACATGTATAGGGGGTATTCATGTATAGAGGGAATTCAATAGATAATTAAATGGATAGATAGCTTACGTAACATTGTATTAACATTTGTAATAATTAATAATACATTTCTTTCATTTTAAAGCATCCTGTTGTTCATGTCTTATCTGATATTACATTTGAGTTAAGAGACTGTACCAAGCAATTATACACAGTGCCTTCCACAATGAAAAGAATGAGCATAAATCTAACTCTGAATACCTCATCTAACAATATATATTTTCTACAAGTAATTGGCATCCTCCATGTAATACTTGTTTTGCTAATAAAACAGCCCAAATGCTCTCCTATAATATCTCATAAAGTTGGGATATACAGTGCAGGAGACCTGAGATTATTCCTCTTGACAGAATTGCTTCAAAGCGAACAGGTGAGAAAATGAAGCTCGCCTAACTTTTCAGCTGCTGTCTACCGGTCCGAAACAAGCACAGGAATGAGAGGCTTGACACCAGCAAGAAGAAGCAAAGAAAGGAGGCTAAGTGCCTCAAGAAGGAAATGGCAGACAGGAGGAGAAAGGAGGACATTGAGATGGACATGTGAGTTGGAGTGTGGAGACTGTGATAATGTCTCTGGATGAGAGAATGGATGGACCTGCAGACAGACTTGAAGGTGAAAATGCAGTGATTGCTATCCACCATGCTGAGATGGCTAATGCTAGGCCGTGACTTGCCCAAGAGCTGAGAAAGAGAATATCAGTGAGCCTGATCAAAAGTTCAGCAAAGAGGACTGCAGTAAGTTAGTTGAATCGCCTAAAAGAGTCAAAATGGACACCTACATCTTATTGTTGTCAGACTATTTAATTAAAATCATCATTTCATCTCTCTCCACAGCCCCGAAAGAGTCATCTGTTGAACATGGGACACCCAAACTGGACAAGGGGGATGGTAGTAGCCCAACACACACACACACACACACACACACACACATGCACATATACCATACCCACCTCCCCACACACACGCATTCATAAACTGCACACAAACACACGCATGAACACACGCACACACACACACACACACACACACAGATACTCATGAGCGACCACACATGCACATAGACATAGACGAACACACACACACACACACACACACACACTTATATGAGTTGCAAGAGTAGGGGATGGAGTGGAAGATGGAAACAAATTGGCAAGCATGATTTATTTTTGCGGAGCGAATATGTAGGACTGAGCGGCGGTCATATTTTGTACCGCTATGTGGTACATCTAGTTAGTACTCACTTTGTAAGATACCACAGCTTTTGTCAACTTCTTCATCGCTATCTCTCTTTCTTGGATTCTCCTATGGAATTTCTTCCTTTTTTCCAGAAGCAGCTTCTGTTGTTACACAAATTAATAATCAATTAGAAAACAATTGAATGAATAAACAACTGCTTTTTTTTGTGTGTGAACAAAAAAGACCTCAACAAGAAAATTATCCAATTATCTTGATAAAAAGAGCTTTGTCATCTTGAGTTAATTAAATAATCATCTTGATAACTCGAGGTAACAAAGTTTGCCTTCTCAAGAAAACAAAAATCATTATCCGGTTTTAAATGATCTTATGCTGAGAAAACTAGTTTTGAGATAACTAGATAATTATCTTGACATCTAGAGTTGACAAGCTTTGTTATCTTCACCTAAAAATTTGATTGAAATTTGAATCAAAATTGATGATTACCTTGTTATCTCAAGATGATGGCATAAAAAAATGATTGCGAGGTATGGCCTTTATTGGCCTTTTTGTTGCACTGCCGCTTTTTTAAAACAAGTAATACTTGTGGTGACTTTGATTTCATATAATCCCAAATGACAAAAATACCACTTTCAGGAGAGACTTCACCTGTTTCTCGGGCCGTGCTACTGTTGCAAAAACAGTATTATGGCCATTGTGATCTTCTGTGGTGCACAACACACAAATGCACTTCTGGTCATTGTAACAAAACATCTCAAGGAGCCTGCCGTGTTGAAAACATATCTTCTCCTGTAGCTGTGTGGCTTTGACCAGCTTGTGCTTCTGCAAGGCAGGCTGATAACGAGGTTGAACATGAACCTCACAGAAGGAGGTCAGACACACCGGACAGGACACGACCGCTTTGAGTTTCTCCTCAGAGCACAAGTCGCACTCCACATCTCCTGATCCTGTGCGTGCGGTCACGGGTGGAGCAGCCTGGGCCTCTGCCATCTTCAGATTCCCCAACAGCTCAGCCAAGATGGTGCTTTTCTTTAGAAGCGGCCTGAGGTGAACGCGTCTCTGCACTGTGGACAGCTGTCGACACTTTTCTGATCCACCTAATCCCAGCAGCTGTAAACACAGCTCATACAGTAAAAGTATCCAGAGGAAATAGAGACACACTGAGCAACAGAAGAGATCCACACACCATTCTGTGAACTTTCTTCCATGTTCCTTGGCTTTAGGACAAAATAAGTACCGCCAAACTGCCAAAGTGGAACCTTTATCTCCGAGTGCTCTGTGCTGATAATGCTAAAGGGCCTCCTGGCCAAGTTCCAGAACACTTGAGGAGAAGATGATAAGAGAGGGCTGTGGCATGCCCTGTCACTCACACTTCTGTCCACTCTTTCTTTCTCACATTGTGTGTGAGAGTGCCAATTCTGGTCATTCCAAAGAAGTGTGCAAGCCACGTGTGTTTGTATTTCATTCTCATTTTTAACCATCAGTCACCACTGATCACATATTTTAAATCTGTTTTCATGGGAAATGGATAAGTGATCCTTTAATAGACACTTTAATAGACACTTTAATAGACACTAATAGACACAATTAAAAGCACAACGAACAATTTAGAACACAAAATAAATCATCCGTTTTATTTTCTGTACATAAAAGAATGTGCTCTCTTCGATATGCAGTGGACACAACGCTATCGTGCTTGTGTTTTTTTGTTTGTGTTTTGAGAAAATGCATGACCTTCATACCCTTGGACCACTGTGGAGTCATTCACAGGCCCAGCCTGGGCTAACCCACAGAGACACCTCACCCATAATGTGCCTTACTGACCACACATCTGACCAGTAACAAAGGTTAAACATTTTCTTTTCACAGAGCTACATTGGACAACAAAGCAGCTATGGGTCGTAGTTGCTCATATCTGATATCCACCAAGTGGGGCCTCTCTACGGCTGAATATGCCATTAAATGAGCAACTCCTGTTCTCACACCAGATCAGTACAACCGGCTCCAAAAACATTCACATTTTTTTGTCCATATTGTTGAGTTCTGACCTCAAAATGTATGGAAGACAGCCTAAATCACTAAACACACACACACACACACACTCACACTCACACTCACACAACACACACACACACACACACACACACATAGAGAACAGAGGACAGATGACATGTTAACAGAATCATTTCACGCATTACTGACTCTGCTCTGACACACACCCTGCATCCTCAGTGCCAGCCGGCTCTATTCACAAGATTTACACACCGCGACCGACACACACTCTCCTCCTATCTGCCTCTCCATTCTCTGTCTCACTCTCACACTCCCTGTCATCTCTCTCTCTCTCTCCATTTTTCTAGCTTTATCTTACTCTCATGTACACACTCTTACTTTGCCTGTCTCTCAGTTTTTTATCTGTATCTCTCAAAGCAATCGATGTTTTTCAAACGTGCATGCACAGAGAGAGAGAGAGAGAGAGAGAGAGAGAGAGAGAGACTGCAATTCAATGACAAGGGGCTGGCTTCAGGCAACAAGAAGAACGGAGCTAATTTCATATGCAAATTACAATCAGATGGCCATCTGTGGGAAATATCAAACCTTAATTGCTGTAGTGTCCTTTTGATGAATATCTAGCTCATCAAAGTACATTGACAAGCACCCGGCTGATGAATTCCAACCAGTATTTCACAAAGAGGGTAAAAGGTTGTAAAAAAGAGC
>NC_063211.1:24562691-24565191 GCF_017589495.1 Alosa alosa | reverse complement strand
GAAGAGAGATTTTATCTTAGTTTTTATTTCATGCAAAACATTTTAGTCTCTCTTTTTTTTTCGCCAACAATAATGCATCTTAAGATAGTCTTAGTCAGTGTTTCAGGACATTAGTGCAGTCTCGCCATCGCCTCCTGCCTTAGTCATGAAAAAAAAGGTAGTTGACTAACATATTTCCTCGCCTTGTCTGACCTAAATTAACACACTAACACACGCACACACTCATTGTCACCACCATCATCAATACTAATATGAAGTATTACATACAAGCACACACACAGAAATACACATACACACAACATACAGTAGAGGGAGAAAAAAAGATCAAATAGTAGATAAAAGCACAACCATTATAACCAAACCATTACAACCAAATATAAGATACATGTCACACACACACACACACACACACACACACACACGCACGCACACACACACACACACACACACACACACACACACACACACACACACACACACACATGCACACATACACACAAACACACATACACACAAACACACACACACACAGACACACACACACACACACACAGACACACACACACACACACACACACAGACACACACACACAGCCTTCTGCTTTTGAAGAATTGGTCATTTGCAGGCCTATTCTTCTCCCTCTCTCTGTTTTGAGCCAATAGCACTCCATCCCCTTCCCTGTTTGCTCCCCTATCATCATCACACTGATAAGCCAATTGATATCAGATGAATATGTTTCATACAATGACTCTTCCGTAGACAAATATGGCCCCCTAAACGCACAAACACATGCACTGAAAATGCTAAATTCTTTTAAAAAGAGGTCTCACACACACACACACACACACACTGGTCAACAAAAACATAAATAAAAGTAGGCCAGCTTTTTGTTTGGTTGCTCAGAGGTCACTCTGTAATGAACAGAACCAGACAGCCGGGTCACGTCAGGCAGCCAGAGGTGCACTCCTCACCTGGCGAACACCAGCGCTCTCCACTCAGCCATTTTCAAAGGCCAGTGAGACGATTCCTGGGTCTCTTCCTGTGTCTTTGTTTATGTGCGGGGCCAGTGTCCGCTGAATAGGCTGTTTGCTTTGGTAATGGCCAATGAGAGTTCTGTTGTTCTTAAAAGCGACAGCCGGTTTTGGCCCCGAGTGGCGCTATGGAAGAGCTCAGTCTCTCTATTCAGCAAGCATAAACAAATAGCCTTTTCGAGCAGGTGTTTTATCATCCCAGAGTCAGCCAGCAAAAAGCACTGACCTCATTCAGGCAGAGGAGAGAGGTCAGACCGTGCCACAGGGTGTGTAAAACATACACACACACACACATTCACACACACACACAAACGCACACACACACACACACACACACACACACACACACACACACACACACACACACATACACAGGCAGGCACAGGCAGGCATGCCACCACAGATAGATGCCTACACACATACACGCTAACACATAGAAATGCACAGGTGACACACACACACACACACACACACACATACACATGTTGCTTATGTAATATAATACAGTCTTTACACACTCACACACGTTCAGTTAGTGAAACCTTAACCTCAAATAGCAAAACCGCAACTGAGATCTGCACAACTATAAGCACAATCTCAGCCCCACACGCTACACTCGTAGTAGTTTGAAGAACACTAAACGCACTTCTCTAAGGCACAGAAATCTAACATAAATAGGACCAAATACCTAGCTTGGGTGCCACGGGAAGTTCGGTCTGGCATTGCTCCATTGTGGTGGAAGTATGCTCGCCCTAAATCGTTTGGACCAATCAAATCAGGCTTTACGATGATGGACAGGTGAGCAACAGCGCCTGGTCTATCACGTCATCTAAGCACGGCTTATGTTTGAAACAAAAATGCTGTGGCTAGAAGGATACATGGCTTTTAAGACCCCATATGGAAAATTCATATTATTTAATGAGTTTGTATCACTGAAAATGATTATTTCTGAAAAATTTGGCCAAAGTTAAGATGTGGGAAAACTGGTGGTTTCACTTTCATCAAGGGAAAACAGCGCTGTTGCATTGCGACATGTTCCCTTGTTCGTTTGAAATCTCTTATTGACCACCTGTTTGAGGGATTTGCGACAGCCTTTCCCAGCTGTTTAACATGTTTGTAGCATATCACAACAGAATTATTTTTAAAAACGGAGGGGATATAGGAGCTGAAGGATGGTTTGTGTGTTTTCTTCCTACACCTCACGGTAAGCTATTTTGTTGTTCTGATTGGTTAGGTCTATCCAATTGAGTGCAGAGGCATTCCCCCCCCTGTATCAGTTGAAACACGCCCCATAAATACGTCCCAATGGAGCAGTATCAGACTCATATTCTGACTAGAATTTGAGTATGACATCATACCAAATACACATACCAAACAAGATCATCATTACCGATGATTAATTGGCTTGTTTGTGAGAATATGTTTGGAAGTGAGCACGTCGGACACAATTTTTAAAAAATTGGTGGAC
>NC_063211.1:24550965-24562191 GCF_017589495.1 Alosa alosa | reverse complement strand
GGTTTGAAGTAAAATTATTTGATTAGCATTATACTATGTGTGGAGAGCATCCACTCTCCATCTTTATCTCATTTTTGACGTAGGTGGCATTTAGAGGCTTTTGCATCTGAACCCTTCATTTATTCTGGCATATTGATCACACAATGTAAAAATATAAAAAAAAAAACAAGCAACATGTTTTTTGTTGTTATGTAACAGGGTGTGAATAGCTCAGCTGTGTAATAGACACTCTGAATAAGGTATGCTGTTTGCATCAATGTATAGTTAGAAGTGGATGCTATTTGTACCCTGGTGTATATAGAACTGTATGCTGTTTACACCCTGGTGCATGAACTAGCTAATTGTTGCAATCAAAACTTCCGTTTGAGAACCGATTTCTTGTTCAAATTGCGCGCCTTCTCTCCAGAGACGTTGGTACACATGCACACTCACTCTACCAGAACGCACTATCTTCTTCCACAAGTACATTGTGTTTGCAGGTAAACTTATAGTTTATAGGCCTGAACGTCATATTCACAAAATTTCTGTTAACTAACAAAATGACGGTTGTATGTGTTCACTGAACCAAGATTATGAAAATAAAACACAACTTTTCAATTTAACACTTAATCTGAATATATATTAGTGCCGAAACCTTTCAGAATTCCTCACTTTCTGCTGACGAAAAAAACGAATGTCCGCCATGAATTTTGTGTACGTGAGCAATGTCTTTTTGTTGTTATGTCACAGGGTGTGAATAGCTCAGCTGTGTGGCCAAGGCTATTCGAACCAGGGGTGTAAATAGACACTCCGTAATTATATTCTCTTTGATAAACTGTATGCCATTGGTCTTTCAAAACACTCTGGGCCAGATGTACTAACGCGTTTGCGCCCACTTCAGGCGTATTTGTTTCGCAACGTGCGTGTAAAATCATTGCGAGGTATGTACAAACAGGCCGCAATGATGTAAAAAAAAACTGCCTGTCGCGGGGAGCTGAACATGGCTAATTGCGTTTTTAAATTGTCATGCATATGCATTCATGGGAGGATCCAGGGGAAAGTGGGAGTTTAAGCATTAAAAAAGATGGGAGGGAAGCGTAAAGAAGCTTTAATTATGTATTCAGCGGGTATGTACAAAGACTGCTCCTGAAAGCATACGTCTATTCTGGCCTAAAAACTTCCGCCTTGTAAAAGCAGGTGTTAATCAAAGTTGCAGTTCAATGCGTCAATAAGAGAACCTTTCAAAGACAACAGAATTGCTATTTAGAGCACCAGTTTTGTAAGTATTTGTACTATCAAAAGCAACCTTAACTTTCGTGCACAAGTACTTCTCCCTGCTTGTTGACATCTTATCATGTATGGTATAATTCCATGATCGCTAAACATTTGATTCTTTTTAATGTTGTCATCAGTTAACTTAATTCAACTGCGCTTGTATAGGCTCTGCCATTCAGTTTTGGACGTTCATAAATTGCGTTTATGGGCAAAGAAAGGCAGAGAAAGGCGCAGTATACACTAGTTTGATAAATACGACGGAAACTTGGGTCTGACAGCGTTCGCAATCTGCGGTTTGTCCATGACGCTGATAACGCTACGTTCACAAATGTACAGTACGAACATCTGGCCCTCTGTTCTTTGGTTTAATTTGTATCTCCATTACAGATGTCAGAGTGATGTCTTTTCATGGTGTTCTCTCCCAGTCTATGGTTATGGAAAAGGGTATCCCTCAAGGTTCACCCTTAGGACCTCTATTATTTTCTATTTTTATAAACAATCTCCCACAATTATGCTCAGACTGTCAAATTCATATATATGCAGATGATACTGTTATTTACACATCTAAACGTGATATTAATCAGATTCAGTCTTCACTACAACTAGATTTTAATGTCATTCAAAAGTGGTTTTCATCTGATCAACTTCTATTGAACATAAGAAAGACTCACAGTATGCTCTTTGCTAGATATGCTCTCTCTAATCAAGGTAATATTCTTTCAGTAAAATTCTCAGATGATACGCCTCTTGAGAAAGTTGAGGAATTTAAATACCTAGGCCTTTTGCTTGACTCCCAACTATTTCAAGTCTCACATTAATTCTGTTGTGAAAAAGATAAATTGTAACCTAAGAATAATGTACTGTTCAATTAACTGTTTCACCCAAGAGATCAGGTTAAGAATAGTTTCCCAGTTATTATTTCCCATCCTTGACTATTCTGATGTTGTCTATCAGAACACATCAGAATCAAATCTTAAACCTTTGAATGTCATTTATAATAGTCTCTGTAGATTTGTGTTGAGGTGTCCATGTACAACTCATCACTGTGACAGCATCGATAACGAGATGCTGCATCTCATCTTTCTCACACACACACACACACTCAGCAGTGCAAATGCTAGAGCTTATTTTCCAGGGTTAGTAGTAATATGTATAATCACCTATCAATCATACACTGAACACCACTGAGTGCATGGAGAACAATGCACAGTATACTGTAGAGCAGGGGTCTCAAACTCCGGTCCACGGGCCAAATCCGGTCCGCGACCTATGTCAAAATAATAATGTAATCCGGCCCTTGAGGGTATTTTTAATTGCGACAAACAACGATACTGATTAAAATAGACGAAAGATCCAAGCAGCCTACGATGACGAATCTCATTTGTACTCTCATCCATTATTTGCTAGACATCCAGAGCTTGATTCAAACCAAAATCGCTGCACAACGTTTTCAGGAAATACTTGTATTAGCCTACACGCGAGAAACACGAAGACGTGCATTTGTAATGACGCGGAAGCGATGCAATAGTTTTGCACAAATTGAACCAGACATACCAGGCCTACACCAACTGTTGAAAAACGTTCACGTGTGATGAAGTCTTTGGTAGGCTATGTTATTCACCTATTCTGGTTCTGAAGGAGAATATCCTGTTGGAGATTATAATCGATCGTCTATTGACAGTGGTATGAGCTACACCAGGCGCGTAACTGAAGCGTTCCGTTCGCGACGCGTAAAATCCATTTTAGATGAATGGTCTATTTTTTTCGAACATACGCCCCACTGTCGTGTCTGGTGTAGCTACTTCCATTGATTATAATGGAACCTAATTGTTGCAGCAGACGCAACGCGAACGGAACGCTTCAGTTACGTGCCTGGTAGACTAGCTCAGCCCTGGTCACGATGTGAATGGAGGTGCGTCTTTTCGCGTATACCTACCACGGTGTCCACTAAGCATACCATGCTTATTTCAACCCTCTGCCCAACATAGCTTGGAGGTTGCAGTAATAATCATGATGATAGTGTCCGTAATGGACGTGGTAGAGCACACAGATACACACACACACACACAAATACCATAGCCCTAGGTCCAAACATGACATGAAACACAATCTATAAATAGACTGCAGGACTATAAATAGTCTGCATGATTGAAACATTATGGTAAAGGGCATGGTCAACATACACAGTGCTTTCCAAACAAGTATGTGCGTATTTTTGCATGCACACACACACGCGTGCAAACACGCACACACACACGCACACACCACACACACACACACACACACACACACACACACACACACACACAGATACACACTCTCACTCTCACAGAAACACACACACAGAAACACACACACACACACACACACACACACACACACACACACACACACACACACACACACACACACACACACTCACATACACACACATCCCTTTTATAAAATACGGTCATGGACAGCTGGGAGCGCCATTATGGGGGAAGCAGGAGTGAGGAGCTCCACACATCTATCCATCTTCTCTTTTCTCTTCCTCTACTGTGTCTCCTTTTCTCCTGTCTCCTACCCTCAATCTTTTTGAAATTTTCATCCTTTCTTCCACCTCCTCCCTCCCTCCCTCCCTCCCACTCTCCTCCTCCTCTCTCTTCCTGTCTCTCAGGCCCCAGGTGGTATCGCAGCACTCCATCACTCGTGGCAGAGAAGAAGAATGACACAGAGAAATATCCCATCATCCCTCTCTTTCATTTCACTTTCCCCCCTTCATTCCATCTGAAATATCCCATCATCCCTCTCTTTCATTTCACTTTCCCCCCTTCATTCCATCTGTCACTCCTCCATTTCATTTGCCTGCAAGAAGCGTGCACACACACACATACAGAGAGAGAGAAATAAGATAGGCTACAATAAACATTAGTGATTTTCACATCTGTGACCGCTAGCAGACATTTTATTTAGGTCACAGTCATACATGATTGCGGACTTTGAGGAATGTTTATTTATGTAGTGCCCCCATTGCTTGGTGGACAGGTCATTTGGAATTATCTGGACTCTCTCTTTGGAGTTTTTTTTAAATTATGCATTGTATTTAATTATGTAAATACAATGCATGTGCATTTTTTTTTGTTTCCTATGTGAAAAAGATTACCTAGCCTATTGCAGCTTTGTTTCATGTTTGAAACATGATTTACATGAAATGTGAATGCAAAATGAAAGCTATATTCTGAGGCACAAATGTATCCTTTAAGTGACTCTAGCGAATAAACACAGAATAATTATCATTTAATATCCAATGGCAAATACAGAACATTATATTCAATGTTTTAAATGTGATTTATGTCAAGTGATGTGCGAACCCTGTTCAGTTCAATAATTCAATCAACAGTCAAAAGATAATGTACCTATTCTGGCTTTAAACTGAAAAGTCAACCTGTTACAGGCCTGTTACACAGCGGGGAACATTGTGGCCAGAAACTGAAATGCCCACTTCGCCTGAATGAGCATAAAGAATGGCTTGCCAGTTACCTTGTTGCAGCTGGATGGAAACAGTTCTGTCATATTGTTGTTGTGGAAGCAAGTAGCCACGTTGCTCCTTGCTCACATGTCACGTGAATCTTACAGCCAGGATACACTGAGCAGCGCACTTAAGTGTTCTGTCCGCGCTCACATCGTGTGTAGTTAGGACATGGTGTGGATATGGTGACACCATTCGCACTGACTGTTTCCCTGTGGAGCAATGCAACTTGACCACTGTGACGCACCACACATTTGTATGAGTGAGGCCAAAGCAGAAAAAACAACTTATACAGTTCATCTTTTGAGGTAATGCTTTTTAAACCGGTCATTGCTTGGCTAACTGTCTTAGTTCTGTAAGCTAGCTATTTAGCTAAGTATAATGTATAATGTATATTCACTCTCAAACTATGGCTAAGCACACTGATGTAGGTTAGCTTCAAAGATTCTAGAGTGCTCAGCTCTAAAATCTTTGGTTAGCATGCTAAGACGATGGCCACACTTTGCTTACCTCTAAACAGAGCATAACCAACACATTTTATATAACTCTGGTATTAAATTGTATGCAGATCTCTAGCCGATAAATTAAGAGACTAAAACTCTCCCCCATAGCCTAGGGAGAGTTATATTACAGCCAACCCATGTTTAAACTCAAGATGCAAGATTTGACTAACCGTCTTCCCTCCGTTTGGTTTCTTCCCACTCTTTCCATTCATGTTGCAACAGGTTCAAAGGTCAAATGAACTCAGCTCAATAAATTTACAGAAATCAAAAGATTCACATTTTCAAAACTCAGATGAAATAAAAGTCATGAAAAATAAATTGGCTACATTTTGGCATTGCTAGCCTACATGATTGATTATTGATTGAAAGGAGCAATTATGAAAAGGTATAATCGGACTGATTTTTTTTACCCTTCAGGGACAAAATCTATAGTGTAATCAATACTATGAAATGCTGCCAAGATGTCAAAAAAGTGTCTGCCTTGGTCTACTCCAGGAAATTACATTTCATTTGGTGTATGTGTTTGTGTGTGTGTCTGGGAGAAAGTACACAAGGTCTACACTGATGTTGTGGATTGAGAGGTCACAGTGAATGATGAGGTCACCTCGGCTGTACGTGATTGGCTGGTATAAGCCGTTTAGGAGTGTGAGGTGTGATTTGGGGCAGTGGTGTTAATAGTGTCCTGAGGGTACGAAAGAACACAGACATGTACACATACACACAAGTCTACCTGCACTCACACAGACACAGGCTCACAAATACACCTACACACCTGTACATCGCCATCGGTTCAACACAACAATGACATTCTCACCTACTCATTCTCAGGTCATGGGTTCAATGACTAGGAAGACTATTTAAATATAAATTGTCTAATTGTATAACTCTATAAATCACATAGGAATAAAGTGTCCTAAATGTATTCTCTGTGTAGTTAATGATGGCACAAATCAGCATTTTTTTCATTCTTTTATGTGTTTGCTTTTTGATGCAAACCTGATTAATCAATCTGGGTTTCTACAATGCTTCCACTCTCATCACCTCTGTTCTTCACATCTAAAAAGTGCAATTGCCCGTCCCTGTCATATGTCTTCCAATCCAATAAAGCCTCCGACTGTTGATAAGCCATGAAACATTACTGGACGAGTGTTCTGATAAAAAGTCGCGGGCAGTGGCTAATATTTTACCAGCTGGAGGGAATGACATGACATACATCACACTGTCAGGGAGAGAATACTCCCAGACGTCTCTCTTATCATGGAGCAGCAAGGGCCGACAGAGATTTATAATGCCGGTCCTTCACTGGCTTTCCCTGGAATGATGGGCTAATACACACACACACACACACACACACACACACACACACACACACACACACACACACCACACACACACACACACGTAACAGAAACACATAAATAAAAGAAAGCACAGCCCAAATGTTTACACTTAGTTCATTTAGTATGAAACACAAGATAACAAATTGGCAAAACACACACAATCAAACACACAATTAGCTGTGAATATTCTATTATTATTTTTAATACCAACATTGAGGATTTCTATGCAGTGTGGAGAGAGAGAGAAAGAGAGAGATGGAGGGAGAGAGAGAGAGAGTATGCCAGCCACACAGAAGCTTGTTCCTGTGGGGTTATTTATGTCCAGTGCAGACACACCAATGTGTTTTTAATAGGGTGCTGATAAACTGATAATGCATAACCAAATGCCGCCGCATATTTACAAGCACACATTCACAGACGGCACACACACACACACACACACATACACACACACACACACACACACAGAGGAATAAACCAACAATGTCCACCATCATTCACTTGGATGATGAATGCAAGCTGCCCGCTGAGCTCAACCCGATTGCGCTCCTTCACTTAGCCTTCCTGGCAGAAGTTCACAGAGCGCACTGCTGGTCTTCCTGTGACAGTGGTCTGTCAGATCTCTCCAGACATGGCAGGATAGCAATACAGTATGTGCCTGCAGATTTGTTCTGTTTTGAAGTCCATAACTGACTTAGTGCATTTCATTGAGTGATGACAGTGTTAAAGATGAAGTAAAAGACATTCTGTTATTTACTTTTTATACAGAATCACTCTTTCCAATCATCACATTTCTTCATGGGTCTCTTTAAACATATGTTGACATAAGACTTGTGACTGCTGTAACCAAATAAAATCCTCATGGAGAATTCCCAGCTCACAATGAATGCTGTAAATGGAGAGGTGACTTAGAGGCTTGGTGCTTTACAGCAAACAAACATGAATATACTGTAGCCCTCAGTCTGATCCGTAGTGGCGCAGTGCAGCAAGGTCAGCAGTCTGCTGCAGATGCTCCTCTATTAAAGATAACGTCCATTCAACGTTTCACAACTTTCACCGGTGCATTCAGGTTTGGCTGTGTGGACAAGGTGAACATGGCATGACACAACATCCTTCTACATAGTCAGTTTCTATTCACACCCAGCTACTCCATCTGGTCTGCGTCACCACACCACCTCAAACAGATCATATTCCCACTAGATGGACACTGACATGCAAATGAATGCTCACTACATTGATAACAAACATTGATAAAAAACATTATAAATTCAAATTATAATTCACTTAAACTAAATAACTTAAATCTAGAACAAAATATATAAACACTTTTAGGAGCTCTTATTATATGCAAAAATAAATGCAGTCAGCTTTGTCCAGGATGGCCTGCACTGTTCGCTACTCAACGTATGTCTTTCCATCACAGTCACTGGTGAGGCCAGACTCATCCAAAGTCTTTTTCACTACAGCTTGTTCAGCCCCCTGGTGTACTTGTCTCTCAAGACAACGCATGAAAAACAACGCTCGCCACCACATACTGGGAACATATGGCCAACATTTTATTACAGACCCCAAAAGACCTCAGTGCCCATAGAAAAAGGAGTTGCCCCTTACTGGGGGCATTTAGTGATTAAGGAGCACTCCAGCACCTAGTGATTAAGGAGCACTCCAGCACCTAGTGATTAAGGAGCACTCCAGCACCTAGGTATGTGTAGGTCTGCACCACCTCACTGTCAGCCCCATCATATGGACTACAGCAAGTTTAGAGGTTTGGAGAAATTGTATACAGTGTGTATGCATTCATGTATTTGTGTGTGTGTGTGTGTGTGTGTGTGTGTGTGTGTGTGTGTGTGTGTGTGTGTGTGTGTGTGTGTGTGTGTGTGTGTGTGTGTGTGTGTTTGTGTGCGTGCGTGCGGGTGTGCGTGTGTATGCATGCATGCACACAAACACTTGTGTTGAAACTGAGATCTTTGTTCAGAAGGCTGGAAGAGAACATTTAATTTCCTTTTGACCTCTTCTGGTTTATAGGAACATTATTATGCGTAAATGTGTGTGTGTGTGTGTGTTTCTACCAGTGGTTTATATAACATGTTCTAGCATCAATCACAGGCCTCATTTTCCCTTCCACTCTGCTTCCAGTGATGTGCTCGGGGGTAAAACGGATGAGGATAAATGTCAGAGGAAAAAGAGAAGGAGATGGAGGAAGTGGAAGGCGCAGAGGAGAACGAGAGAAAGGAGGAGGAGGAGAAAGCGAGAGAAAGGAGGAGGAGGAGAAAGCGAGAGAAAGGAGGAGGAGGAGAAAGCGAGAGAAAGGAGGAGGAGGAGAAAGCGAGAGAAAGGAGGAGGAGGAGAAAGCGAGAGAAAGAGCAATATACTCATTAGATGACTCCTCTTTTTGGTTTCCTCTGAACTGAGATCACCGCATCATCCCGGCCTCCTCCATCATTACACACCTCCTGCTCTCTTCTTCACTTGTCTATCACTCTCTCTCTCCCTCTCACTCTCTTTCTCTCTCTCTCTCTCTCTCTCTCTCCTTGTGTCCCCATCTTCCTCCTCCTCCTCCTCCTCTGATTAGGCTCTTCAGCTGGACTTTTCTCCTCATTCTGCTGATTGCTATAATTATGGCTCTGAGAGGATTTCCAAAGCGCCTCCTGCGTCAGCAGGGCGCACAGCACTCTGACATCGTCTCACACATGCAGACACACACATACACACACACACACGCACACACACACACACACACATGCACACACACACACACACACACACACACACACACATACGCACTGAGTCACAACAGGCATATGCGCACATATATGCCAATGACAGACGTAAACACACGTGTGCACTCATTCACATTAAGAAAGGAACAAATTATCCAAGCACACAGATGTGTGGGAATTGTGACACATGCACATGGTGCATACACACATGTACACACACACTCACGCACAAAATGGATTTCAAAATAGCACCCACAATACAGTTTTTCTCTGTCGCTTTGGTGCTTTTTTCAGATCAGAATGAAAATTCTCATAACTATTAGTTCAACCTCCACAACATTTAGTCATTTGTGCACATCATAGTAGCAATTTCTCCTTCCTCTGAACAAATTGCAAATACTTTTGGACATGTATCAGTTGCTTTCATACAATTCTCTGCTGTTTTTTAACATTATCATTTGCTTATGTCATGTCAGTCAAAATGAACTATACTTATGAATGCTGAATAGTCGTTCCCAATAAAACTAACAGTCTTCATTTCATTGCTTGAGTCATTATATACAAAATTGTTGAACTAGTTATCAAATTCTGTCACAGTGCTGTAGAATTGCAAAGAGCATACAGTAAAAATGTATGCATTCAGTGTCTTGTACTCACTTACTCACCTAACTACAGCAATGTGTAACTTTACTGTAGTTTTCAAATGGCTGTACAAGTACTGTATAGTGCTGTCTTGAGTATGTTCAGGTAGTGTCACCGAGTTCTGACCTTTTTTTGCATTGGAAAACACTGAGAGAACTGTCATAATGAAAACATGATAAAGCCATTTGACTATCTTGTTCATAAACGATGGTGCCAAGACTTCTCATTTTGATGACACTGACAGTTTCATTGACATGAATACCTGCTTTTGAGGAATGGACTATCCATTTTGAGCAAGTGACGTGCTTTTGCAGGTCATCCACTAGGTTTTGCAGTTTGCACTAATTGTTTTGAGAATTGCACTAACTTCTGTGCAAATGTTAATAGTGATGTGAGAAAAGCACCAAAGCGACTGAGAAAAACT
Organism: Alosa alosa; assembly: GCF_017589495.1. NCBI lineage: Eukaryota > Metazoa > Chordata > Actinopteri > Clupeiformes > Clupeidae > Alosa > Alosa alosa. The sequence continues at coordinate 24,551,797 of NC_063211.1, read as the reverse complement.
GTAACATACTTATAGCTGGCAAGTTGTAGGATATTTGAAGGACAAAATATATATATATATATATATACAACAGTATTAGGGCCACACATGAAGAAAAAAAATATTTTTGCCATGGCGAGATTAAACTCGACATGTTGACTTTAAAGTCGACATGTCAACATTAAACTTGACATTTCGAGAATAAAATTGAAATATCATATCTACTTTAATCTCGACGTGTCGACTTTAAAGTCGACATGCTGACATTAAACTCGAAATACAGTTTAAACATAGCCTACAGTTTAAGCTATGTAGCCTACACTAACACACAATATGTGACATGAATAATAGGTCTACTTCAAATAGGTGTTATTTCAGATAGATTGCATATATTTATATAGGTCTACTTCAAATAGGTGTTATTTCAGATAGATTGCTAGATTGCATATATTCAGATAGATTGCGTCTTCTGTTAACTCATTGCCGTCATCGTGAAGCGCTGTATCTCGCGGTTATACCATGCACTATTATATAGCTAGAATAATACATGTTTCCAATGATATAATGTTTCTATAGTAGGCTACAAAATGTTATTTTACTCTGTTTTACGTGGGTAAGGCCACCGCACATCCAAATAACTGCCCTTCATGACCCACAGACTCTCCATAGGTTAACATGGCAAAACTCATCTAAAACTGCTTTTCCATGTCTCACCTGCAATACATATAGGAGGCTATAGACACAGATATGTATAAGTATATAGGCCTATACTCTTTTGATCCCATGAGGGAATATGTGTGCATTTACTTAGAATACATGGGGTTGCCTGGTCGGGAGGACAGCTTCATTCGTT
>NC_063211.1:24183465-24195965 GCF_017589495.1 Alosa alosa | reverse complement strand
CACAGGCCCGCTCCTGTGACAAGATCCACATTTCACACTTTTCTACACCTCTTTCCCTCAGCCTCTCTATTTGTTGCTAGGCCACTGTAACAAAAGGAAAAAAATGGAATAGAAGAAAAAAAATGGAGCAAAATATTGTTTTAATTTTTTCTACTTTTCTTCTTCTTAAAAAAAGAAACCTGTAGGTTTAAGCCAAGGAACTAATGACCTCAAGGCCGCACTTGCTGGTAATGCAACACTGCAGCCCCTAGTTTATGTTTATCCAGTATGTTTTTCCCTTCTCTCTGGCTAGCCTCCAGGCAACAGCCATAACCCCACGCGACGCCAGCACAGGCACACTAATCCAAATCGGATGTTTGAGCCGCCGCCGTTGAGAAATACCCACCGATTAAGATTATCAATCACTCCAACTTCAGCCAGAGGAAACTTCCAGCAAAACAGCATGAGCGAAAAAAGGAAATCATAGCAAACAGCCCATTGCCAAAGGCAACAATTTATGATCTTCCTGATGTCAAGGAACAGTTCACAGTGTTTAACAAGCCAAGCCAAATGCTTCCCAAGAAGGCATGAAGGTTGCCTCCACTCTCACCTTGTACCTTAAATGAGCTGATTGCATAAGTCCAAGCCAAGAGATGTTCTAATAAAGATTTGGAAGAGTTTGCATGACAGGACACCGTGGATTCTTTTTCAAAATGAGGAGACAATATTTACATAGCTGTATTTGCAAAGTTGTTGTAACACCAGTTTGTACGGTATGTTGATACCATATGTTACTAAAATTATAAACTAAGTAAAGTTGTTTGAGTAAGAAATCATCAGCCTACTAAATGCTCTTTTTTAGGATATATAGGTCATTGTTGCATCATGCAATAACTTTTAAACCAGCAACTGGCTGTATTTTGGAGGAAGTTGGGTAGATACTTTAAAGCACATCCACAGCAGCAGTGTGCTGAGGCAGGTATTCATTGAAGAATGTGCATGTAGGCTATTTCTCATGGCTGTGCTGCCAATGGTCCAAGACCAATTTGGCTTCTATTGCTTTTGACCATATGGCCAATGGGTGGTTGGAAGACACAAGCACACAGTCCCCAAAGCTACTCTCCCTGTGTTAACACAAAGTCTTGGCAGTTTAAATCTCACATAGGATAGCAATGTACAATCTGGCAAATTCACATATTAAGACTACTAAGATTTTAAAGAAATCTTTCATTGTCTTACCCCTCTCGTCGTAATTTTGTTTTGATTTGATAGAATCTCATCTCTTTTTAGTTTCCCCATAACGCTCAAAAGGAAGCACACAAGACCTGTAGCGTGTTCTACAGCCTCAACCAGAACGCCCACACACAAAACACAAACAGAATCGGCAGTTTAATTTCAAACGTTAATATATTTTCTATTTCATAGTGAACATATGCATCAAATGACACCCTTGCCACCCTTGTTTGCAGCAACAACAAAGGACTATTTCAAAATGGGGGTGATTCCTATAAGATGCCTCTCCAAATAAATACTTCTTTATAAAATAATAAAACTTCAAATAAATATTCTTTACACTAACAATGTGTTGAAATTAGAAAATAAAGTTTTTTTTTCTTCAGGTCACTGTACAATTTACAAGTAAAGTTGAAGGGATAATTCATGGTAGGTTTTTCTTCTGTAAGGCAAATATATCAAAACTGATTGACTTACATTCACATGAATGTACAAAATAATATAGATGTCTAAATCTTTATATGTATATATAAATTTATATATATTTATATAAGGATCTATCAAGGTGCCTCTGGTTTGGCACAATGCTTTTCACAGTTGAAATATTATATGTACAAAAATAAAACATCTCTGACAGGAAAAAGGTAATTTGCTAATTTACATACTTTGAAGATACTATTCACAAACAGTTAGTCAGGAAAAAGACTGCTGCCTTAACATATCAGTCGTATTATTGAATGTCAATAGGGCTAACATTCTGGTCTTCAGCTTAACAATATGGGGGAAGACACTTATGGTTCTTTATCAAGCACTCCATTAAGAGTGACAGCTGAGAGTGTGAAAAAGAAAGAGGGAAGGAAAAAAAAGGAAAAAGAAAAAGAAAACCTAATTTTCAAACAGCTCCCATGAGACCCACGCCATGCCACGCTACGCCACGCCACGTGTACAGTGCCAGCTCAGACGTCACAGCTCCATCCGCCCCAGCTGGGAGCTTCTCCACCTGCCCGTCTTTTTTCCTCCTCCTCTCGTAACCTCACCGTAACCTTTTCTCACATCCAAGCCAGGGTTACCGCTCCATCTCCAACACCACCCCTCTCCTCTCCTCTGCGTGCCGCATGGCGTTAAACCATAAACCTTTCTCTCTCCTTCTGCTTCTGCCCTTACGTGGGCTTGTCAATGTTCTTGCAGTGGACGACGTTGGCGCTCTTGCAGCGGCAGCCGGGCCGCGTGGCGCGGTCGTAGCAGGCCTGGCAGAGCGCGAGGCAGCCCCTGGCCGGGAGGTAGCACAGCAGGCAGGGCAGGAGGAGCGTGAGTGCGCCCAGGGCTGACCAGCGGGCGCAGCGGTGTGCCTGGCTGCACGAGAAGGGCTTGTCGGTGCACGTGTCCTCGTCGTCGCTGGAGCAGTGGTAGAAGAGGCCCTTGACGCAGCAGACGCACGTGCCGTACTCCACGGCGCTCTCGGCCGAGCACAGGCACCGCTGGCCACACAGCCAGTAGGTGGGCAGGTGGCGCGGCAGCACGCACTCCTTGCACACGCACCGTCCACAGTCCTGGCAGTGGTGCGCGTGCTGCTTGCCCAGGCCCTCAGCCTCTCCTCCTCTTCCGCCTCCGCCCGCAGCCAGGGGCTTCAGGTCTTCAGACTTGGCGTCCGAGCGCTTGGCCGGCTGCGCCCGGACCACGCGGTCCGGGGTGACGGGCGAGGAGCCGGCCAGCAGCAGCCGCTGCTCAGACGAGGAGCTGCCGGTACTAGTCCGGGCGCTGGCCGGAGACAGACCCCGGGGGCTCTCGGCGCTGGCCAAGCGGCTCGGGGCGTCCCGCGGCACCAAGTGCGTAGTGGGCTGGGGGTACGTGGAGGCCCGCTGGGGGGCCCACTGCTGGTCCAGGATGCTCTCGTCCGGGGTCAGGGGGAGGCTCTGGGCCGTGATGCCCAGGCCCGGTGCTGCGTCCCCAGGCTTCCCCTGCGAGGAGAGGGGCCTCGGCGGAGGGGCCACGCTGGGGCCCTCGGTGTACTCATTGCTGGTGCGCACGCTGCGGATCTGGTCCAGGGAGAGCACGGGCGCTTCGCGGAGGAGGGGGGGCTCGCCCGCTTCCCCCGCTGCCGCCTGGGGCCGGCCACTGCTGCTGCTGCCGCCGCCACCGTCACGCAGAGCGCGCAGCAGCAAGCCTCCCGGCGTGCTGCCGCCGCCCACGCCGCCATTTTGAGTTCTCGTCTCCATCGGTACTCTGCTGAGGGCTCGCTCCGTCAGGCGGGGAACACATCTGCAGACCTGCCGTAGGAAGGAAGAGGTCAGACAACGTGTCAGCAAGTTTGAGAACCACACACAAACTCACACACAGAAACAAACACCTATTTACCCCATGAGGATGGGCTGTTATTTAGAGAGGTGGCACCCTCCCACCTGTCCCATTTGCATTAAAGAGACTGGCTGATACTAGGCCATACATATCAAGACAACCCAGTATCTATGGTTGGCCACGTATCACCAATGACTCTTCACATCTGCCACGTATTCTCAATGAGTCTTCATGGGCCTTTGATCATGCTACATGCAATACCTCCTGTCCAAGTGGGGCTGTCAGCTACTTTTACAACCTTAAATGCATGAACATTCACTACAAAAACCGAAAAGAAAATAAACTATTGGTATCGTGTGAGGAAACATGGAATCTTCCCTTGATTGATATGATAAATATTTCAATGAGTTTTTCAATGAATTCATGTTTGGCTCTTCAGAGGGACCTCTGTGAACTGCAAATGCAGTGAGAGAATTCTACAACACATGTAGGCTATGTGCTTGGCTGTAAATGTAGAAACTTGCACAACTCGTGAGGCCGAGCTAGCCTTGCAACATCCATTGAATTACAATGCTGTGGAGCAGGCTTCTTACCATAACAAATAGTGCACAACACCCTCATCCATTTTAAAGGACCTATTCAAGAGTTGGTCACATGAGTATAAAAAAATAACAAAAAATAAAACTTTAAACAGCATCTGAAAAGTCAGAGACGAGCCAGTGTGAGCAAGACTGCTCATAAAATATAACCAATGCGGTTTCTATACCCCTTCCTAGGGCCATTAAGACACAGATCTTTTATGCAAATTTAGCCAGGTTGAAGTGACAGCCTTCCAAAACCATGGCAGGTGTAAGACCACCGTTTTGTTCAGAATATGTAATATGACATGACCCAATACCTGAAAGCACAGAGAAATGCAGACTATATTGAGGAAACTATAGAATCTATAGGATAAACATACAACTGTTCTTGCATGCAACCTCGTTAAAGGCCTTGCTTACAACCTCATTAAGGGTGATGTCTATGTGTGTGTGTGTGTGTGTGTGTGTGTGTGTGTGTGTGTGAGAAAGAGCGAGAGAGAAATAAACTTTAAGGCTGTCCTTGGGGTGGGGCTTTGACAGACAAACGGATGGCCAAGTTTGGCTCAGACTTGCTAAAGGGAAAATATTGAAGCCAACCTTGCATTTACATGTAAATGAATTATTAATGTAAAGTAATTAATAAATAAAACTCATAGCAGATTATTATTAGTCTGTTTACACCAATTACACACCACAACTTAAATGAATAACGGATAGAAAAAGCTTTCTTTAATGACATCTATATAGAAATAAAGAAAGACCAAAGTTTATCCTACTCTTGCAGTGTATAACTTCGCAGCAATATAACGCTAGCACGATGTCAGACATGTCGCTACCACTCATGAAAGAACAAACTTTTGTACTTTTTATCCCGTGTCTTGTCAAATAATTTCACTACGTTTGCTTTAATATCTTCTCAAATGTTATACTTAATTCTAGATCATTGACGTAAACAAGTTACATAAAGGATAAATCTTTAACAGTGGCAAAAACTGCGCGGGTATAGGCAAGTCTATGCTGTGAAAAAGTCACTGCGGGACAATCCGGGAACTCCAGGAGATAAAATGCACGGCCCAAAATGATTATTCCATCAATATAACAACATCGATTTAACAGTTTCAAACCTTTCACCGGACAAATCTGCAGAAGGAACACAACTTTTAAAAACGTACCGTGTTTTCACCAGTACAGCCTCCGTTTTTGTTTTGGAATAATAATATCCAGAATTAGTAAACTTTCTTCCAACGCTGGATCTTAGTCCATCTGGTAGCACATCCACAAAATCCAATTCAGCGATATGGTTCCACATATATGTCCAAAATCACTTCGATTTTTACGCATTAAAAGCGCACGAAAGCGCATTCCAATCCACATGAACACGCGACCAACAACAGCCAAGAAGTAATCAATCGGAGTGTTCGCCGACGAACTTATTTAGGTGCAAAAAAGCAAGTAAACCAAAGATACTTTCCAAAGATACTTTCGTGAGCCTCGGCGCTCCTTTCACAAGTTTATCATCATCAAATGTAGCGAGCGAGCACGCATGTAAGCTGGAGAGTTCTCAAGCCCCGTCGCTGTGGTTGTTGGATGTTTGGCTGCATCGCACACTGAGTTGCTTTCAAGTTTTTCTTTCTCGTCTTGTTTTTTTCTTCTTTCCGGAGAGGAGGTCGGGTTTATGCTGTAAATGGCGTCATGTGGAAGTGGGGAGGGGGGGAACAGAGCAGTTGTTGTCCCAGAGGATATATCGTATCCGGTCCCAGCTCATTGGCTCTACAGGACTAGCATTCAGTCTCTCTCTCTCTCTCTCTCTCTCTCTCTTAATGCCCCACCAACTGCTCTCGTCCGTGGAGGGACAGGCGGAGAGTTTGCATTGCCAAAACTTCTTGAGTGTCTTTCCACTTAAAGACCCACATCTCGCGTATTGGATAAATACATAAATTAAAACTTCATGAAAACTTTAAATGAAGTTTGCATTTGATTAACATTTGATTGATTGCTCTTATGCTGTAGGTAAGAGCTGGGTTTCACATTTATTCCCCAATCCTTATATATACATATTATATTTAATATATAAGGATTATATATTATAGATAATATGTATGCTATTCTAAATCAACCAGAGCTGACTTACTGACTTACTACAGCCTACATCATGATAAACATTATACATTATACAGTCTCCCACTTGCTTAATTATTTACCTTTAACAACAGCTAATTGGTGGATTGCTGGCAGGAAAAAAGTATGAAATTATTAATTAAACAACATCTACACTAGACCTGCGCCATGGTATAGACTGTTCTTATTAACACATAGGTTTTACAATATCTTAGGGGGAAACTTTAAGCAACACCTATGTATTCTGCATTTTTACAATATATGATATGTTTTCAGTTCTTTGTAATGGCGTTGATTTGCTTTAAATATCTTGATAAAAACATTGTATCTAAAATCAAACAAACAAATATATAATGGTATGGTCACATGATTTAACTACATAAATGTGTCAAACATGGCACAAAAAAACATGCCTCCTGTCAGAAATGAGTGCAACCAAAAGGAATGCCAAAGGCCGCTGAGTGAACTAATGCCCCCTAGTGGTTAATGGGTCCAGAGGTCTTTACTGTTATTTGCATGGTGCCACGAGCTAATCAGTGTAGCATTGCTGCCCATTCTCATGTGTTATTATTATGCCCCTGACTACATAGAGGGGGGAAAAAACAAGCAATTTACTATTTTATCCAAAGTGTTCAAATTGAAAACATAACCAGCTGCTCATCCTTACCAGCTGTTACTTTCCTTGACTGCTGTCTAATTGCTAAGTTGCTAAGTTGATAAATACAACTTCCTCCTCCATGGAGTCCAACACTTTAGGTTTAGGCCAGCAATGAGCACCCCCAACAACATCCCCTTACCCATTCTCAGCCCCCGCCCCCCCGTCACTGAAGCACATGAAAAGGGTGGCTGTTCTACATAAATTACTCAGGTTTCTGCAAGTATGGAAATGGCTGCCCTCCTCCCAAACAAAAGGGCACTATGACAGACAGGCCATTGAGGGTCTGCCATGCAGGAAGTGTTTTGACAAGTGAATGTAGGCCACTTGGAGAGTGGGCCCCCTTTGACTTTCTCTGTCACCCCTTTCCAGCTGGTGAACTCTCCTCTTTGTCTGCCTTTTGTTTTTCAAAGTAGGAGAGAATTCAAGAAAACAACAGACAGGGGGGGAAGTAGCCCTGTGCCCCTGTCTGTATTACTGGGGACAGACGGGAGAGACGGTCTGTGTCAATTCAACTTAGTACTTAGTCACACACACACATACACACACACACAGGTTCACACTGTTGTATTTTAATAATAAATAAATAAAATAAATAAATAAATACTAAAAATAAATTATAAATTTAAACTTTAGAGCCCCTATGGGAATGTCGTCAGCAATCTACACCCCCACCACACCAAATAGTTTGAATGCTGCTCGGTGCAACGAGGGGTTCCCAAACCCTAGGGCCCTCTGACCCCCAGCTGAGTGGCCCCCATTGTTTGGGGCCCTCTTTTCAGGGGCCCGCAGGGGGGAAAGGTAAGTGACAGCACCATTGTCTCTGTCAGGGGACTCCAACTGCTCTAATGCCTAGTTTCTTCTGGTCCCACATAGTCAAGGAGGAGAAAGCAGTAACAAGGAAAGAATGAGTGAGTGAGAAAGAAAGAGAGTGAGAGAGAGGGGGTTGACATTCCTACCTCTCTTCAAATATAACCAAATAACAACACAGCAACTAACATCATAAACAACACCCTGTCAAGTTCTCCAGTGATGAAAGACAGAGATAGATTAATACAGATAGATAGATAGATAAAGTGTGTGTGTGTGTGTGTGAGAGAGAGAGAGAGAGAGAGGGAGAGAGAGAGAGAGAGAGAGAGAGAGAGAGAGAGAGAGAGAGAGAGAGAGAGAGAGAGAGAGAGAGAGAGAGTGTCCCCCTTGACTCCTGCAGCATTAGCCAGTTTCAGTGCTGGGCCCCATCAGCCAAAAATAACCCCCTGAGCCATATTTCTAACCGTGCTTCCTGTCTCATACAAGGAACAGCTGTCCCTCTCCCTCCCTCCCTCCCTCCATCCCTCGTTCCCTCCCTCCCTCCTCCCTCCTCCCTCTTCCTACATCCTCACGTTTGCACAGATGAAAAGGGGACGCAGCGGAAATGGCACACACACACACACACACACACACACACACACACACACACACACACACACTCAGACAGATTTTTTTGTCTCTGGGGCGAGGTGGAGGGGTGGTGGTGGTGGTGGGGTGGGTGGAGCAGAGTGGGGATGGTGGTGGCTTAATGGGACATGACTGGCTACGCATTTTTAAACAAAGGCAAAGACAAACGCTGGTGTCCAGACGCTGGCCAGCTATGACTGGGGATATAGTTGCCTTTATAGTTGCGTAAGTACTTCGTGGGCACTACAGTATGTGTGTTATTGGAGGACTCCACTGCAGTGCAGACTACATCATTCAGGGAAAATAAAGCCGGTCTTGCATGCTTGTGTACGGTATACTGCACCTATACTATCGGCCCTAACATTCATCTGAATATTGCATCTTGTGGACGTGTCACATTCGTTTTTGAGGACTTGGCCAACCGACACACCGAATGGATGCAGGATAGGCATGACAGCTACGGTAAGTAGCGTTGTTAAAGTCCATGCAAGTCCATCTCTGGCCTAACATTGAGGAGGATCAGAGAAAAGCATTAATTTCCAACTCCAGCTGCCACACCACTATCCTTTGATGGATCACAGGTGTGTTTAGTCCATTTACACTACTGGTGTTTGATGAAAACAGAATAAGACAACGCCCATAAACCAATTTCAATGTTACCCTTGGCAAGTTCAGTCAACCCTTAATGTCAATCCCTCACAACTGCCAATGATAGATTTTCCATTAAGAATGCCACTAAGAAAATTGATGTCTGTAAATTAAATGAATTGGCTGCTGCGCTGTTGTTTGCAAAATTTCTAACAAATTAAAAAAAAATCCAAAAACCACTGACTGACAAGTCTGGGGGGTGCGTCATGGAACATTTATTGTTCTTTTTTTCTCCCCACAAACTTCTCCAGTGGTGTTGGACAACTGACATTTGAGACAGAAAAGAGGGAGAGAAGCAACAGAGGGCAATAAAGAGATGGAGGGAGAGAGAGAGAGACCGTAATGAACAAAAAATAAATACACGTACATGTCAACCCAACTAAAATTGACCCCTGTAGTGCCATCCACAGCGGAAGGAAACGGTATGCAGCCCTATCATTAGGCTGTTCCCTCCTCCACAGCGCAAGCTGTTTGATAGCGTAGCAGTGGGGAATGCCTTTTCCCCCACAACCGCAATTGCCGACTCTGCGGCCTGTTAGCCCAATTAAGTCAGGTTATGTGGAGCCGTTACCCAAGGTCAGACGGATCTCCATGGAAGCTCAGTCGCTTGTATAAAACCGCTCCCGTGGTTCTGAAGGCAGTCGGCAGTCCCCCCTTTCCCACTATATTTCTCTTTCTGTCTTCCTCTCTCTACCCCCCACTATCTTTTTCTTCTTTCTCTCTTTCCCCCAATCTCTTTCTCTTCTCTTTCTCTCACCCCCCCCCCCACTATCTCTCTGTCTCTCCTCCTCTCTCTTCCCCCTCTCTCTTTCTCTTCTCTGTCTCTCCTCCTCTCTTCCCCCTCTCTCTTTCTCTTCTCTCTGTCTCTCCTCCTCTCTTTCCCCAGCTCTTTCTCGCTCATTGCCATCATTTAGTGACTGAGGCCTGCACCGCCACTGATGGCTGCCAGATTTGCTGGCCTTGGTGATACTGTGTGAATGGTGCTACCCCGGGCTGGCTCAGTCTGTGTCAGATTAGACCGGGCCATTACAGTCCAGTTCACAGAGGAGCCGGGGGTAAGAGTGTTAGTGTTCTCTAACAGGGGTCCATAAGTGTAAGTGTATATGAAGTGTACTCACATTATGCAGGGCTCTTGAGCTCAGCTTGAAGAGAGATTTTTCCTTTGGGGTAGGGTGGGGGGTGGGGGTTGGTGGTTGACACAACATCTTATATTATCTTTGGTATTTGGCCTTAATAGGTCATTAGTCATTAGGGCGTAGCAGGGTGACTGGCCAGGTTACAGCAGCCACTGCCTCAGTCATATGCACGGTGCAGCTTGAATTGCGCTGCAACCAGGACCTAGCTGCAGTGCGATCGACTTATCTTGCAACGCAGATCTGGCTAAAGTAAGGTAAATGTGTGTGGCCACTTGCAACACATCCTCTTGTTTCAGCAATTTCAGCTTTTGGTTCAATCCTACTGTTGCATAAATTGTCACATGTGAGTTCTGTTCCCTCTGCAGAGATGTGTTCACTTGGTATTCCATCATTATGATAGCAATTCACTAAGGTGCAAGTGATCCTGCCTCTTAAAGACATGGGAGATGCCATTCAAATTGGCTTATTGCATGTAATGCCCAAATCACACTCCAAATAGCAAAAGTGGATTCAGACACACCCTAAACACACTGATGCCTTGTGCTTTAGACCAGGCATTTAGATCACTAAAACAGGGCCTGTTGAAGCTGTTGAAGTAACAAGTGTAGGACCTGTCACATTCTCTTCCCCTTGTCTGTTTGGACATGTTATTAAGATACTGAATTAAGACGTAAAGGCCTGGAGGGTCTGCCTCCTTGATCACCCGAGGTGCACTGTGGTTGTTGTGCAACAGCTTGCGTCTGTAAAGTAACAGTGAGAATAGTTTTTAATTGGGAGAGAGACCTTCACTCGCAGTGATTTGATAGAACACACAGACAAACAAATGTCCTCCATCAGCAAGACTAAAGACAGAAAAAAAGTTTGAAAAAAAAAAGTGAAAAAAGTTGTGTTTCCGTTCCGGAGCGGCAGAGTTTGGATGACAACATGTGCCCCCCTCATCCCCCCCCCAAGCCCAGCGGCCTCTGAATACTGCGTTCCTCTGACTGCAGATGTAGCATGCGTGATGACCATACGCATGTCCACATGTGTGTGCCTGGCCTCCAGGCGTCTGGTCATCACGAGGAGTGCAAGTTACAGTTCATGTCCCTATCGTGGTCTGCAGCTGTAGACACACACACACACACACACACACACACACACACACACACACACACACACACACACACACTCACACACACTAACACATGCAGGCACACACAGACACACACACACACACACACACACACACACATACACACATACATGCAGGCACACACATGTTGGTGAAAGGGTTTGCACATGGCCTCCCAGCACACGCACACACACATGCACGCGCACACACACGCACGCACGCACGCACGCACGCACGCACGCACGCACGCATGCACGCACACACACACACACACACCAACTTACGCATTTTCACATCCCCACAGGCACACATTTGCTCAGGTATTTCCACAGTCCGCACACACACACACACACACACACACACACACACACACACACACACACACACACACACACACACACACACACACGCACACACACACACACACATGCACACAGACAAACATGCACACAGACAAACACACGGGTTAAGATTCAGATTCAGATGTAAGCCATTACACAGACTGTGTGTTTCCTGTTTTTACATCCTCTTCTGCAGCGGCCTTGTGGGACAGAGACATGGATACTTGGCAAGCCCTCCTCTTCCTCCAGAGAGAGAAAATGAATAACAATCCCATCTTTTTCGGCCTGCATTTCCTCACAAAGTGATTTTCCAGATGGACCTCTCAACAGCCGCCATAAAAAAAAGCCGTAAACATGAAAGACGCGGCCGTGTAAACAAAACTGAGGAAGCTAATGAGCCCAACAAACATCCAGTCCCCGTCCGTCCACCCCCCCACCACACAAAAAAAGAACGGAATTTCAGCTGTTAAGTCTGTGGTGTTTTTACTGTGGTAAGTATTTCTTGTTTTTTTGGTTGCTCACCACCAACACTCATACCCACATACAACATAAATAAATTAAAAACAAAATCATATATTAACATCTAGCATCCCAGAAAAGCGTTTTATTGTCTTTAGCATAATTTTTCTTTTTTACCCCCCTCTGTGTCTCAAGGGTGCTGAGAAATTGCAGGCACGGAGGTGAAATGTCATGTGTCCCACTCATTCATAATTGACTTCGGACAGAGTCATTATCCCTGGAGGAAAATCCAGCTTAAGTTCCGACAGAAGTAACAGGTAGTTTAGTCAAATTAAGTCGCTGTAACTTCCGAAGTCAGCAGCACACACCAATCATTTCCTCTCAATCAGAGGTTTGTGGGCCTGTTTTGAGAGAGATGGGACATTCATTCAATTAAAAGCACTCACAAATGGACAGGAATCCCTCATTTCCTCTTCGACTTAGTAAGTGCCATGTTGCCATCATCAT
>NC_063211.1:24160965-24178465 GCF_017589495.1 Alosa alosa | reverse complement strand
GCCATTTTTTTTCAATATTTTCTTCTCTTGTCTTCTATTCTGAAGCTCCTTAACCACATGACCACAAGAGCCCTAATGAAGTGTAAGAGGCAATTATCTGTCATATTAAGAGTCCTAATAAACCACTCCACCTGAGCCAATTAGAATAACACTTGAAAGGGATTTGCACAGAACAGAATGTCAAATAGTTTGTTCAGTTATTCACAGCCATATGAAAAACTGTTTGTATGGCAACTAGATGTACCGCAGAGCGGTACAAAATATGACCGCCGCCCAGTCCAGCACATTTTTTCCACAAAAAGAAATCACGCTGAAAGGCCTATATGATTATATAGGCCTATAAATTGCATTATCCACACTCAATTCTCACTGGTATCTGCTAGACAACAAGTACCAAAACATGATTAGTTCATAGATTTCACATGTAAAATTCATTTGATACAACCCCACCTCCATCTTGCCTGTTCATAATTCTGAGAAATTCTTGATTGTTTGTGTTATGTTTATGTTATGTGTGTGGGTGTGTGTGTGTGTGTGAGTGTGTGTGTGTGTGTGTGTGTGTGTGTGCGTGCTTGTGTGTGCGCCTGCGTATGTGCCTGTGCATGCAAGCGTACATATGTCTACTGTGTGAGTATGTGTCATAAAATATGATTACTGAATGAATGTGTGTGTGTGTGTGTGTGTGTGCACATGAAATGGGTTAACATGACCCCTGGAGGCAAACATCACGGAAAAAAATGGTCATCCTAGGCCCTACAGTTCTCAACATATTCACAGAGAACTGTGTCTGCCCTACCCTCCTTCGGGGGTCCAGTCCAGCTGGGGCTACAGATCAAAACGAAAAATGACGGTTCCATGCTATCCATGTGGGGGTACTTGCCCACCAAGTTTTGTGTACCCCGGTCTTTCAGTGTCCCGGGAATCCTTGTTGGTGGACGTCACTAAATGTACACATAAATTATTTTATTGTAAGGCCCCCCATGAACGAAAGTACACAAAACTTGGCATGCATTCGGAGGGTGTCATAATGATCCTACACTTTTAATTTCGTGCAGTTTTGACCTTGTCAGCCAGAGATATCGTGATGAAAACACCTGATTTTTTGCTTTTTAATTTTTAACTAGGTGGCGCTATACATGAACCTCCTAGGCCCTACGGTTCTCGAGATATTCACAGAAAACTGTCTCCGGCCACCTACAGGCCAGTTGGTATATAGTAACATAAATTAATTTATTGTGTGGCCCCCCATGAACGGAATTACACAAAACTTGACGTGCATACAGAGGGTGATCCTACACTTCCAATTTCGTGCAGTTTTGACTATGTTAGGTCACAGATACCTTCAATTACAACACCTCATTTTTACTTTTTTGTGTTTAACTAGGTGGCGCTATACATGAAATGAGTGGTTATGGAATGGGTTGACATGGCCCCTTGAGATCAACATACAAAAAGAAAAAATGGGCCTCCTAAACCCTACGGTTTTCGAGATATTCACAGAAAACTGTGTCTGCCCTACCCTCCTTTTGGGGGGTACAGTCCAGCGGGGGGTCTACAGATCAAAACGAAAAACGATGGTTCCATGCTATCCATGTGGGGTTACATGCCCACCAAGTTTTGTGTACCCCGGTCTTTCAGTGTCCCGGGAATCATTGACGGAAATTTGGGCATGCGAAAAAAAATAAAAAAAAATAAAAAAATAAACCTATATGATTCGCTTCGCTGCGCGGCGGTCATAATAATGACAATTAAATGTTTTGGGCCTTTTGTTGCCATTCTAAATATGCCCCCTACTGTCTGTTTTGTGTAATCTGTCACCAACCATGACTTTATTTACAATCAACAACCA
Organism: Alosa alosa; assembly: GCF_017589495.1. Lineage (NCBI taxonomy): Eukaryota > Metazoa > Chordata > Actinopteri > Clupeiformes > Clupeidae > Alosa > Alosa alosa. Next base: position 24,176,616 of record NC_063211.1, on the reverse strand, counting down.
ATATGTTTTGAGTTGAAGCCTATTATAAAACACAATGATAACTGCAAGGTAAGACTGGCTAATTATTGTAGTAGGTGCATGATTAAAGAGAAATCAGAATATCAGTACACTGCCTTAAGGTGAACTTTATTTCAGAGTCTATCAGAGCATCTTTTATTCATGTATACCCTTCCAAGAAAGAAATAAGCAGGAACCAGCTGCTGCTAGCTTCTCTTTTTGACAAAAACAGTCATAATGCCCCCAAAAATCAACCATTTCCATCACAGACTGTTAAATTTTGCAATTAATTGGAGCCTTTTTGCCTTTGGGCTTCAACTTCTAATGTTAATAAGAAATGAGTGAATGAATCCTCTCTCCTCTCTCTTTCTTGCCTCTCTCTCTCTTGCCTCCTCTCCCTGGCCTTGCGCCCATAATGCAAAAAAAAGAGAGAAAAAAAGGAATGGTACCAGATAAGATATTCAACAGACTCTTTTGAGTAACAGCCGTGTCGGCAAGGTCTTTTGATGAAAACTTGACTTGATGCCTCCGTCCCAAGGCCGATGTGTCCTGGATCCACCCACCACTAACAAGATCACCAGGATAGGGAGGCATAAAGTCTTTCGAGGCTTGTTCTTACTGTGGAGCTATTCTACCACAGTGCCTTATGAGTCACATTCCACATATTTATCTTTTAAACTCGATCTTCATCACAGTATCACTGTTTCTCAATTAGCTGCGTGACAGGGAGTAGCACCACACAATACTCCTAAGCCCCAGAGAGAAGATTTAGGAATTTCTCCTTGATATTTCTCCTTGGTGTTCTGTGGTGTATTATTATGACCGCCACGCAGCGAAGCGGCGGTCATATAGGTTTAGTCAGATTTTTTTTTTTTTTTTTTTTTTTTTTTTTTTTTTTTTTTTTTTTTTTCTTTTTCGCATGTCCAAATTTCCGTCAATGATTCCCGGGACACTGAAAGACCGGGGTAGACAAAACTTGGTGGGCATGTAACCCCATATGGATAGCATGGAGCCCCCACACTGGACTGCACCCCCCGAAAGGAGGGTAGGGCAGACACAGTTTTCTGTGAATATCTCGAGAACCGTAAGGTTTAGGAGGACCACCTTTTTTTTGTATGTTGATCTCAAGGGGCCATGTCAACCCATTCCATAACCACTAATTTCATGTATAGCGCCACCTAGTTAAACACAAAAAAGTAAAAATGAGGTGTTGTAATTGTAGGTATCTGTGACCTAACATAGTCAAAACTGCACGAAATTGGAAGTGTAGGATCATTATGACACCCTCTGTATGCACGCCAAGTTTTGTGGAATTCCGTTCATGGGGGGCCACACAATAAATTAATTTATGTTACTATACACCAACTGGCCTGTAGGTGGCCGGAGACAGTTTTCTGTGAATATCTCGAGAACCGTAGGGGCCTAGGAGGTCCACCTTTTTTTGCATGTTGGTCTTAAGGGGCATGTCAACCCATCCCATTACCACTTATTTCATGTATAGCGCCACCTAGTTAAAAATTAAAAGCAAAAAATTAGGTGTTTTCATCACAATATCTCTGGCTGACAAGGTCAAAACTGCACGAAATTAAAAGTGTAGGATCATTATGACACCCTCCGAATGCATGCCAAGTTTTGTGTACTTTCGGTCAATGGGGCCCTACAATAAAATAATTATGTGTACATTTAGTGACGCACACCAACAAGGATTTCGGGACACTGAAAGACCGGGTATACAAAACTTGGTGGGCATGTACCCCACATGGATAGCATGGAACCGTCATTTTTTCGTTTTGATCTGCAGCCCCCCCGCTGGACTGGACCCCCCGGAAGGAGTGTAGGGCAGACACAGTTCTCTGTGGGCAGACACAGTTCTCTTTTATGGTATGTTGGTCTCAAGGGCCCACATAAACCTGGCTCATAATCACTCATTTGTGATTTGCACCCCCCGTAAAAATGAAATGCAATATTATTCTGCTTTAATCGCCTCTATCTTCAGTTAAGATGTTCAGAACTGCACCAAATTTTATGTGTATGATTGACCTGGGCATTCTCTTGGGGTCCAAGTTTTCAGGTTCAGAACTGCACCAAATTTTATGTGTATGATTGACCTGGCATTCTCTTGGGGTCTGGGGGTATGCCAAGTTTAAGTAGAATTTCATCCATGGGGGGTCTAAAAATTAGGTTATGTGTACATTTAGTGACTGTACACTCATTGGCCTGTAAATGGCGGTGCACACATATAAACATGCACACACACAGGCACCCACATACTATCGGTATTAGAACGGCCGATACATAATTACAAATTCAGTAGGATCAAAAGAAAGCCAAAATAAATATTCATCATCATCATCATGGCTGCATTTTCAGTATTGGCTTATAAGTAGTCGTTTGTCCACTAGATGGCGATCGTTGCAGTGAGACGTAATCTTTGTTGGAAGTTAAAAGTGGGTTGGAAAAACAATGGACACTTCCTACAAGGACTGTAATTTACCGCAGCTTAACATCTAATAAGGACAGGACGATGTTCACATGAAGTTTAATTCCCATTTCTTCTTGAAGCCGAAATAAATCTGAGGATGTTTATCGGACATGCTTGGTTTTACTGCAGGTGCAATGTTAATCTTGTAATATCAATAAGGACCTAGGTAATGTTACCGTTAAGCGTTGGTTGAGTGGTAGAGGCCCATTTGATTGATTGCATTTGTAGAAAACTATAAATGCGGTTATACCAAGCAAATTGATAGCAGCACTGTTTGTATCTTTCGACTGTCATTTATTGCACGTGCTACAAAATCATTCTGTGCAATGGAAGATTTACCAACGTTACACCGGTCTGATACAGTTTTGCCTATACATGCGTGAGACTGAGACGCCTGTTTATTTAGTTTTAAGTGCGTGCAGGGTGTGAGAGGGGAATCGATGTGCTTTGATTACAGCTTGGTAGTTGTAGTCTGTGAAATTAAAAGCACGCGTGTGTGAAGTATCCAAACAATGACACCTTCATTTCATTATGGCTGCTTTTAGCAACACACCTTAAGCTATGTGTAGTGGGTCCCATTTAGAAGTGGCTACTTCATTCGCGCTTTCCTTGACTCATGGAGCTGCGTGAATGTTATTACAACTTTTCGCCACGATATGGCAGTTTAAGTCCGCTTGATACTGTAAGTCGTAAGCCATTGGTTTCAAAGGAGATTTTATTTTGTGTCGCCAGCATAGCCTATTGACAATTTATGTTGTAAATAGGCCTACCTTATAATCCTACCTGTAGCTTAGGGAAGCTAACAGCTTTCTATTAGGATCTAGTTTGTTAGTTACAGTTTTGTCATAACTCCCTAATGCATTTTGCATTTAGAATAGCCAGAGCGTGTATATCTCAATCTGAAAATTAAACAATATCGGTGCCTATGGACTAGGCTGGGTGAACCCAGCCTGATCTGTCCCGCTATTTATTTTTTGATTTCTTAAAAGATTGAGCTTGGTCTGATGAAAGCCAGACTAGCCATGGACCTCAGTTACACAATGCAAGGGAACATGAATCAGCCTATATTTGCAATCTAACAATAACGGACAAAGCTCTTCAACTTTGGCCCGTTAAAATGTGTATGAACAGTCTAGCGACGCATTTCATCAAGGCCCATTTGGACATGTCAGTTATTTGCACCACTGGTTAGATGTAAAACAGCATTTCGTTTCAGACTACTGTTACTTAATTTGTGCATTAACAATAACGTTTCAGACTACTGTTACTTAATTTGTGCATTGACAATAAAAGTATTACATGAACTAAAGATTACTAAAATCTTATGTAGAAGAAGAAATATTCAAAAAAATCCATCCATCCATCCAAAATGACCTTTGTTTTTGATAGCTGTTAAAAACGGCATGGAACTGACAGAGATGTTTTTGTTTATAAATACATAAAAAAATAAAAAAATAAAAAAATAAATAACATTATGCTGATACCTTTTGCTTTTCCCAAATACAATGTAGCCTACAGGTGTAAGTGACCTTTCATCAATCCAGTTGCAATGGATGAACTGTGATGAACTGCCCTACTTGTGATTGTTTAGAGATTTTAAAGGTTTTATAACAATGCTACATCTTCTTTGGCTATTCTACAATCTATTCACCTTTTCAGCACCAGTAGGCTACTTTCTGTGCAGCCGCACACACACACTCAGGCATGCCAAACAAGCATACACAAAAGTTTCAAGAGTGGAGGATGGAGTAAAATATGGAGACAAATTGAAGTGTGATTTATTTTCGCGGATCGGATGTACAGGACTGAGCGGCGGTCATATTTTGTACCGCTATGCGGTACATCTAGTTGTATCAATCTACTGCCATTAACATTAGATCTGAGACAGCTCTAGTCCTCTGGGACTAATTTAACATAGTGGGCTGAACCGGTCAATTTGAAATTACTTATTTCATTGTTTCCCAATAGTATTATGAGACAGATAATCAGAAAATCAATCAAGTTTTGATTTTCTATCACAGATTGTTTCGTTTTACAGCACTAGTATTCGCCACCAGAGGGAATTATTGTGACACGTCTCCATCCTCATTTGTTCTTCTTCCTCTACTTGCAAGTAAACCACTGTGAGTCATGTTCTTTCTCCTGCTTTGCAAAGAACAAAACAACCTGAGCACTTTATGCCTCCTAACAAAATGAAATGATTCTAAATACATGTCTCAATAATGCTACGGTTCAAGCTGCTGTGAACTTAGCAAGCAACTAGAGGTGGTCTTAAGATGGAATAGTGTTACCATGACAACAGTGAACAGCAGAGGGCTGTGATACATGGTCTTATGAAAACCACCAAACTAACGAGAGACTAAATTTGGCAGGAGCACGGGGTGTGAATGTGCCACTAGTTATGGCACATTAGCGAAGGGAAAGTCGAAGTGAGAGACATTTACACCAACAGAGAATACTGTAGATGCCATGATTTAATTAATTGTGTTTATACTGTCATTAATTTGTGTTGTGTGTGCTATGTTTGAAACAAACCATTCACACAACCTCTTTGTAATACAGACAATGAGGGTTAGATATAAATAGACTTCATCATCACAATGTGATATACCAGACCTGCTCGTGCAGCTTTGATGATAAAAAAAAACGGTTCTTCAATTTGATTTAAACAATTTGATCAAACAATATGTCTGACATAATGACTATAGGCTATCGGTATATGGTTTAACTACCAATTAAGCATCGCTGTAATGATATAGTAGTAAACATAACAGGAAATTTACCCCAGGGAGTTGTTGCAGTCAAAAGGTGACTGGCTGTAATTATTCCTGAGCCACATTCTCAATTAACCCTTAAACCACCCCTGAACAAGACATCAACCCAAGGTCTTAACACAACACAAAACATTAACCTTCTTTAGATCTGTTATTTACAATCAATTTTATAAATGCATGTGCACTCTGAGTGATTTGCATTGCAAATAAAATGGATTAAAATTATTTTACAGTCGACTTTCCTGCATTGGTGCCCTGGAATCAACTCTACTGACAGGAATTAATCAGCAAATATTTCAGGCAAATCCAATAGATTTATGTGGACTTGCTAATCAGGTATTTAAGAGTCAGTTTAAAGGTCATTATCATCTACAGTACATGGTAGATTCACCTGATATGTGAAAGAAGAAATAATTTACTTAACCATTGGCTGTGTGTCACAGTAAATTAGATTTTCTGTAATTACAGCAGATAAGGTAATATAAATAGCTCCTCCTATCAAAAGACAGAGAGAGGGGAGAGAAAAAATGCTCAGAGGAAAAACTAACAACAGGAAGTCATCCATGAGCTTCCATACCCTGATATCTCTCTCCCATAAGTTTGTAAAGCTTGAGGCAAAATTTAATTTCCATCTCATCAATTTGCAGTAATGTGATGTAGCATGCGCTAAATTGTTCCGATAACCTTAATCAGTGTAGAGGTTAAACACCTGAACTGCTAGTCCTTAGGGACCCTAATGCTAGAAGAAGGGATAATGGAGCTTTCCCTTCAGGCAAAGACACGGACACCTCTTTGGCATCCAGAGTCTCGAAGCCGTTTTTGGGCGGCGTCCAGGCCACCCGGGGGAATGTTAGGGAGGACGGATGGAGAATCGGAATGATCCCCTCTCTCCGGATGCCTGTCATGGATGGAAGGTCCCCCCTCCACAATCAGAGTCCTCTCTCCTCGCTCTCAATAGATCTTTGTTTAAGTCACCCAATGAGGATGTATCAGATATCCTGGACACTTGGCAAGTGCACTGCAGTGGTCTGGATGCCTGTGCTTTGAACAGTGTTTCAAATCTTAAAGACTGCTTTTCAAAGCCTTGTTTCTTTTCTTGGAGGAAGAGAGAGACAGAGTTCTGAGAGTTTCTCTCTCTCTCTCTCTCTCTCTGTCTGTGTGTGTTTGTGCATCTATCTGTCTTTTCTTATGTCCCTAGAGAGGATTTGTTTTTACCATGTTGTTTTCTTCATTTGATAGTGTGACAATTTCAAAGGCATATCATAACGGAAGAATATTTTAAATCCTTCAGAGCTATTTCTGGTCGCAAAATCACCCGAATGCAAATATCGGAGAGGGACAGTTCTGAGCAGCATGCTTGTCCGAGCAAGGCACATCACTTCCACTCTGGCTAAACAAACTAATAGAGAACATCTGTGTCAAATGTTGCATATATTTCTCAGAAAACATACCTTTCTTGTCATGACATAATTACTTTTGTTTCTAAGTGAATCTATTTTGTGTTTCTATACCACAAAACATATCACCCTCTAGAGACCAAGAACAGGAGTAATGGGCCCAGTGCAGACAAATGTGATAAAGTGATTACACAAATCTTCATGGCATTCCTCTTGCAATATTCAGCCATTTATTATTTGAATGGGCTACATTTACCTCATATATCAAAGACATATCACAGGTCTTTCCCATGGGGGAATAATGACTCAGGAGGCATGAGTGGAAGCGACTTATCTGCTCCTTTTGCCCTCATCTTTTAGTGGTGCTATCTGATGCTATCTGAGTCCGACGGTGTGTTTGTGTGTGTGTGTGTGTGTGTGTGTGTGTGAGAGAGAGAGCGGAGAGACCGATAGAGGAAGTGGGTGATTTCCGCTTATTTAGCAGATGCTTTTATCCTGGCGGACTCTCAGTTCATTTTTCATCAGACTCCCTGGGAATTGAACCGATGACCTTGAGCACTGTGTGAGTGAGAATGGGGTGAGAGTGAGGTTGGAGGGGTGGAGATATAACCTTAAGGGTCTGATGCACTAATGGATAGACAGTGCCAAGAGATTTTGACAACTATTCCTGGGAAACATATAGTCCTAGGTGTACTTCTTACAGTGATCCACTTGGAAATGTTTAGATTTTCTAACCAAATCAATAGACCATAGGCATAGACCAGATGAATGCGCCTGAAGTCACAGTAGTAATAGGAATTCCTTCATACATACCAAAAGTGCCCTATGGCCTTGTGGGGTCCAGAGGCCATTGCTTTACCTTCACTGCACTTGGCAACCTTATCAGCAGTGCATCTAGCCTACTTCTTTGCCATTACACTGAAAAAAAAAAGAAAGAAGCTGGATTTACTTGATTTTATTGTGTACATCGGTTGCACATGAATGAAATATTTAGAATTAGTCCAGCATTTCTCTTTCGGTTTACAAAATTGATTCATGCTGTGATAACCCAATTTGATCAAGTAATTCCAATGAAATTGATTAAGCTTAGGTCTATATGAAATATTCATGGAATTTCAACATGATTGTGTTGGAGGTGGCATGTGCTGAGAGTAGGCATTCAGATGTACTAAGTTAAAGGAAGATAAGTTTGATATTTAAGACTACAAGATGAAGCCTCAGAATGAAACATGAATATGTTGTGCCACAATATTTCAAAAGCATTTATTGAGGTTGAAACATGAGTCATAAAAACACTGATGCTTTGTGCGTGCTCAATACCGAACACACACTGCTGGGAACACAGCATAGATCATCTCAAAGCAAAACATAAGATACCACTCGGCTCCAAATTCTACTGGTCTCTAAGCATGACCCTCTTTAAGAAAACTCATGTTAAAGCTTTTGGTAACACTGTTAGCTGTGTGATTAACTCAGTGTTCTTGCAAAGACTCATGGGAACACAATGAAATGATGACACTAAGGCATCTCATGCATTAATTTGCCTTACTGGTTCAGTACTTAAGTGATTCACATTGATCTAACATGATTCTGTTGGATAAATTCATTGCTGTTGCAAAATATGTCAGTTCAATCTAATAACATTGTGTTTGAAAAATAAACATGACTTTGTTTAATTTCGTGTTTTGTAGTTTAGTAACTGTTACAAACTCTCTTTTCCTTTTCCCCCCATATATATGCTTACCCTACGTGATTCAATTAGAAAAATGGGTTGCCCAATTGGAATGACTATTTGAACACAATAAGGTTGTGTTTCATTTAATAGACCTACTAGACTGTTTTATGTAATTGTAATGTAATATGGGTTGACTTTTAATAATAATATGACTTTTCCTTTTTTACAGTGTAGACTTTACTGATCAGCTTCAGGAAATAATCACCTTTTACCCATCCTCTCAGAACCAGTTAATGGCACATGTTGTTAGGCTTGAGGAGTCAGGAGAACAAAAAAGAACTGACTTGTCATAGAAACTGTAATGTTATTTCTTTGCAATATAGAGAAAATATCTTTGTGTCAGGTGAGGTCATGTGTGAAAACAATGTAGTTATTATGTAATTAACACATTTTGGGACATTTGTTATTACTTTTATCAACTGAAGATTTATAATCAATGTTGGCAAACAAAGTCTTGGAAATAGCATGCAAGCTGTACAAGAAACATTAGTATGCATTCAGTTCACTGAGCTATCAAGGTTATGATAGCTACCTCTGAAATAGTGTTCTTTGTAAGATTATAATGTCAAAATGATAATCCAATTCTTTTGCACATAATGGTCCCTAATTTGAATGAATGCAGTCAAAATGCTCAATCTGTCACACATGAACTAAAGCAAATCTAATTACTGGGCAACATTATTTTTCTAACTTAACACCACACACACAGTCCTATATGAACAGACATGGGTGTGTCAGCATGCTGCTTGTCAGTGCAATGCACACAGCCAATTTTTCAGCAAATTAATTCCTTCAAAGACCCAATTTTTCTGTGAAACTTAAAAACAGACGAGCAATTCTCATTTAGAGTGTTACGGCAGGCTCGTTCCCAGTCCTCCTTCATATTCCTTGATGTCAAAAGGCGCTTTTATGCTTGATTATACCCTGCGCTGTGTCAATAAATTAGTATCACCACCTGTTCTCACTGCGTGATTGCCCATTGCAGTTTCAAATTAGGGTCTATCATTTCAATTTCAGTTCCACAAACTTTATATGCATTCATGACAAGGGAAATGTTTTGAGACAATATGACTGGAAATAATGGTTAAATCCTATTTATGGCTAGCAACAACACTGATAGAGCCACAATACACGTGAAGCCTGTAAAATAACTAAGTGCTTGAAGAAGAACGTGTGCCTTGGTAGCCCTTCACATCATGCTGTTAGTTTATGAGTGAGGAGTTGAACAGTGTCTTTTAATGAGCCGTGCTTTACTTCCCTCTGCTAATTTACAGATCCAGTCCATGAGGGGCTACGTAATTGAATTCAGCTCTGCTGCAACCCTATTTGAGGCATGAGTGTGTTTCTGCTGTCATGGTTTCCCTCGCCTGTCTGCTCCCCCGTCTGCCTCTCACTCTCCCCCGGCTCTCTTTTGATCAATAGGCCCCCCATCTCAAGGCCCGGTGTGGCACGCTCAAGGGAGTTAGGCAGGTTCCCCACCATTAAGCAGCAGTAGCTTTACAGAGAGCGTTCACTGGGGCTTGGTCTTCTCCCTCTCCCTCCTGTCCACATTGTACACCTCTAATCCACCCTTCTCCTCCTCAACCATGTTCTCTTCACTTCTCTTGCTTTTCACTCTCTTTTGCCTTCTTCTTCCTCTTCTCTTAACTTCTTTTCTTCTTCCCCGTCACACTACCATTCTTCCTCCAACACTGTCCTCTTCTATCCTCTTCTCTGAGTTATTTTCTCTCTCATTCTCTCTTTCTTAACCTTACTATTCTGTCTTCTTGATCCTTGTTTTCTTTCACTCCTGTGTCCTATTCTTCATGTGGCCCACCTCTTCTCTTTTCACTCTTTCTCTTCTTGTCCATTCACACTCTCCTGTTCTCCCCTGTTGTTCCTCCCATCTTGCCCCCTCACTGTTTCTTCCTCTCCCTGCTGCTTCTTTCTTACCTTTCCTCCCTCCTACCCTCTCTCTACTCTCTTTTTTGCCTTTTCCAGATCCCTCTTTCCCCCTTTCTCCACCCTTTTCTTTCTCTCTCTCCCCTGCCTTCCTCTCCACTGTCCCCTTGCTCTCCCTGTGCTCTCCTCTTTCACTCTCCCCCCTCCTTTCCCATACCTCCCTCCCTTCCCCTGCCCCCCCTCAGTCTTACTCTCTCTTACTCTCTCTCTTTACTCCTCTTCCTTACCCCCTCTGTCTCTTTCTCTCATCTCTCTTTTCTCTCTCTCCTCTCCTCCTCCGTACCTCCCCCTGTTTGCTCTGGGCCTCAGAGGACCAGGCTTTATCCCTTCTGCTCCCCTACTCATGCTGCGGTTAGTGTGCAGCCAGGCGATCTCACAGGAAGTCACTGATGCTTAAGCCAGTGCTCAAGTCCCCTGGGCCCTGGGAGGCCCGTGGAGGGTCGTTTAGCACACTGAAGCCATGTAGGCCGTGTGTGTGTGTGTGTGTGTTTGAGAGAGAGAGAGAGAGAGAGAGAGAGAGAGAGAAAGAGAGGAGAGAGTGAGAGAGGGAGGGAGGGAGGGAGGAAGGTAGAGAGGGACAGACAGAAATTCACAGCAAGTCACAGCAAGACGTTGCCCCAGATGAGGCTTATTGATTGATCTCCCTGGCTTCAAATCAACTTATAGGAAACCGCTTAGCTTGCTTTTAAGGAGATTTATGCAGAGTTGTTCTGATATTGTTTGCTAAGTACTGCAACCCCACAGTAGAGTTTCACCATTAGAGAGAAGTGTTGTAAATGTGAGACCATAGATGCTGTAGGATATGAAGATTTGTCTCCTCACTCTGTCATTCTAATGCAGTCTCCAAGACTGGAGATATTTATTCAAACTCAAGGACGGAACATATTTCTACCCTGTGATCCATACAAGCACATGCAATTGCACGCAGCCTCTTGCGTCTTAGGATCGTTCGCAGTAGAAATGAACAGGAAGAGGATGGGACCAGGCTTAGAGGATAAAAGGATTGAAGCACAATTGTTTTTACTTCATATGTCAATATTTGAACACGTCCTCAGCATGGCAGAGTAGATGCATTAATCAACAGGATGGGAGAGAAATGCATGACAATGCTTATACTTTATTAAATGTAGGGACAAACCAGATGACCATTGCTTCAGTGATAATCATATTATATGCTTTTTGCAGGCTTCTTGAATTCCAGTACAGTTTTTTTTTAACCCTTTAATCACAGAAACAGAGCCTGGAAGAGGACTGAAAAGAAAAGAGCCATTTAAAGCCAACAGAGAAATGCAAATCTCCCCAGACATGTCTGGTTGCTTCCCGCTTACCTTTGGCAGCCTCTTTGAAGACGTCTCCACCTCAGGAGAAAAAGATCTGGTGGTGTTATTTTAATGATACCACAAGCTTAGAGGAGAGGGGGAGAGAGAAGAAACATGGTGAAAGTATTTTGTCTTTCCTGTTTTCTCCCACAGCACGGGGACCTTCTGTTTTGTCTATTTCCTTTGAGTTAGCATGAAGTATTGAGATGTTTAGCCGCCGTTTGCATACTTTATTCCTCAGTATTTCTTCTACTGCTTTTAAAATGAAAGAGCAAGGCTGCGTTCAATCAAAATACATTAGGAGCACATTGTCACTGATACCTTACTGACGTACTTCTTTACATTTATAGCATATATGATCAGTGTAATCCAGTGCTGTCACTCCCGACCATACTTAAGAACATTTACATTTTAAAGATGTACTTGCACTTTGTTACATTAGGCTATACAAGTCTTGCTGCGTTTATACTAAATTATCTTTATTCATACACATACAGCATTAAGCTTGCAACATAGACTGCTTTAGCTACATAAATAGGCTATACGCTAAAGACACCACACTCTTGACTGAAGATTAGTAATGGTTTATTTATGGAGTAATTTGTACATATAGTCGGTTGACAGGCTTCACATCCTACACATCAGTCTCTCCAGATATAACTTTAGCATCTTATCTGTTGTCATTTCACAAATTATCATGAATCTTAGCAAAGACATGTAGCTATGGACAGCCCTGGTGTAATTATAGAGTCTGAACAATTCTGCATAGACTTCACTGAGTAAATGAACATCTCACATCACAAAGTCCTGCTAACTTGGTTCTCTTTCAGTCAAATGCTGAACCTTAACTGCAACATTCTCTGCGGATTCATTACCCTCACGTTATCATATTATGCCTTTCTCCCTCTCTGATATTAACTGGCGTAATAGTACATGAAGGTCACAGTGGCGGACCTTCAGCCCCAGGTATTTTCTTCTCACTGGACCTCTGGCCTAACCTTTCGCTGGCAAAGAAAGTCTCCACAGAACCTCAGGCCTCCTCTGAACTTGTGTTTCGCTGGCCTAGTGGCTATTCTTAGCTTCTCGCAACACAAAAAGGGCACCTTGATAAGACAGCAGAGTTCTCTGGAGGGATAAATAACAACTCAGGCAGACCTTTGGTTCGAACAGTTGTCTTTGCCTTGTTCAGCAGACTTTGCCCTCTCAGCATCCGAAACATTTAAATGTAAGCAAAGCTTTGTCTACCACATGAACTTTCATTACTTGCTAATTACAGATCTAGGTTAAGTAGGGTACCAGCTGAAATGAACTTCATTCCTGTTCCAAATCCCTATATCATTTATTGTATTGATAATTTTTGATGCCAAACGTTTTGACTTTCTTTTCTCTCTTTTTTTGGAGGTGGGATGGAGAAGTGTTGGTCCTACAAGAAAATCACTCACTTTGGCCACATTTCCCTTATACACTGGCGGACTAATCTCGAACATAGCCAAGCTAATTAGCAAGCAGCATGGGGACTATTCAGAGCAAGGACCTTTCCCAGGCTCTAGGCATGGTTCTGTCAATGTCCTGCCAGTCTGTCGGCCATGTGGCTAGGCCTGGAACAACAGCTGCAGGCAACTGCAAACATCCGGCGTCCACCGAGGGAGAGGGGCATGCATAAAGGAGCAATTGATGGCGAGGGGGGCCCACCGAATACCCAGGAATGCCCATGAGCCTTAATTTAGCTTGCCTGATATAATCCTTCTCTCTCTCTCTCTCTCTCTCTCTCTCTCTCTCTCTCTCTCTGTATGTGTGTGTCATTCTCTGGCTTTTTCTATTGGGGTGAAACATTTATTGAAAAAGAGATACAAAGCGGAGGGGGGCTCAGAAACGTAGCCTCAGCATCACCAGGCAACTGGGATAAGGTGTAGCATTAGAATGCTAGGCACTCGCGGCCTCTTTTATCTCTTAGCCTCTATTTTTGGGGTGGGATTGTCTTAAGCTTGAGAAAGGTTTCGGTGGTCCTCTAAGGAATCCCTTGGCTAATTGTGATCGCTGATTATGCTGATTAATAGTTTCCTAGAGAATTGAGTCTCACACTCACACTGAGTTACGTAAAAGAGAGATGGAAAATGTTGCAGCCAAAAAATACTGTAAATCTATCTATCTATCTATCTATCTATCTATCTATCTATCCCTTTGTTCTGTCTATCTCTTATGCATGTGTGTAACTGACTGTCTCTGCCCTCTTGAGGTAATGAGAGAGAAAGTATGGTGAGTCACTATGAGCTGAGGGAGATAATCTGCACGGGTTATTCATCTCAAATGCAGCAATCAGAGAAATGCAGCTGTTTGTTATGAAAGAGTGAACTTTTCCCACAGGGCCACATGACGTAAAGACAGGAGGAAGCCTCCTTCCTCTCCCCCACATTGTATTATTGGTACATGGCACCCTGTTTGGTTTTAGGAACAAAAACTTAACATTTCCTTGTCTCGTTGAGTTTGACTGAGCATTGACTCATCAACAGTAATGCTGTGGATAGGCCATTAATGGCCCACTAATGACACCCATTTGGTTGTGTTTCAAGCCTCCCGCCATGGATAAAAATAGTAAAAGGAATTATGGATGGTCTTTAGGTTCCTCACTTTCTCTCATAGGCTTCTACAGTATACAAAATAAAAGGTTGCATCTCTCTTGGCGAAAGAATGCTTCTTCTGGAAATAGAACTCAGTTGGCACCCAGAAAGAAAAGAGTAAAATGCTGAAATTTGATCCACAGTACATGTGCTGTTATTTTCACAGTTGTAGGTGTACTGTAGTTAGTAAGCCATGTATTTTTGTCTTGCACGTGTATGTGTGTGTGTGTGTGTTTGTTTGTTGTGTGTGTGTGTGTGTGTGTGTGTGTGTATGTGTGCACGTGTGTATCTGTGTGTTTGTATGCTGCATGGTGCATATGCTCTGTGAGGGTCTGGATGGTTGACAAGCAGGAAAAGCTGTGGAACCACGGCACATGTTCAGCCAGTCACGTCCACCATAAACACAGCTCCACTCTTTATAAGTGCATTCACAGGATGTCCTTGGAAATGAAAAAATACCACCCCCCTCAAAAAAGAGGAGTGGAAGTCAAGCTTCCTCCCAGTGGGGTGGGTATTAGTGCTGGCAGCTGGCGCTTGGCTCGGGAGGAAGTGAGCAGGAATCCGGGCCAAGGCGGTCTTGCACAATGACTCCCGCAGAAGCCTCCGTCCCCTCTGCTGCTCCTCTGCGCTCTCCCCGCCCTCTCGTGGCACACCCCCAAATGCCCCGCCCCGCTCCTGCTCCCTCCTTGCTTGGTTCATATCTTCTGTTGACTGAATACTGGCACAGAGGAGAAATCAGCCAAACACTCCTCTTTTTCTTTCTTCTTTTTTCTTTATTTGGGAGGGAGGGAGTGGAGTGGAGGTTCTCTCTCTGTCTGTGTGTGTGTGTGTGGATGGATGTTTACATTCACCCCTATCAAGCCACCCTGTGGATCTCTATCGAGCTTGACGGGAGGCAGCTGAAGCACTTTCTACAACTGATTTGTGCCGTGGCTACAAGCCAGCGACTGCACTGTTGGAGCTCGGGGAAAACAGTCACATTGGTGGGCAGGAGGAGGGTGCAGGCCTGTGTGTGTGTGTTGGTCTGCTCGAAGCGTAGATGGGAAAAGGGAAGCTGTGATTGTGAGATCTGCAGGTGTCTGTGGTTTTGAGTGATTCCCTGGCTCCCTAAAGCAGCACAGACCTTAGTACTTTACTAAAACGACAATAGGGATAATATATTTACCAGTGTGCTCACTCAAACCATCACAATGTCATTTGCATCATCAGTACTGCAGAAACTTGCATTTATGGACTGTACTCTATTTGATATTTGATTGATATTGATATTTCCCACAAATAGCACAGTTGCTAAGCCTTGCTATATGAAGAAACTTGTGAAACCTGTTCAAACTTTATGTTGAACTTAAATGTTGAAAAGATGCAAAAAAGCATCTTAAGTCAAGAAT